>NC_056725.1:1388445878-1388465608 GCF_019279795.1 Protopterus annectens
TTTTCTACTCCACTAACCTGGACCTCTAATTCTAGTCTCTACACATTCCTTCTTAGCATGAGGATAATATAAAAGGGCTCTTCTCTCCTTTGTATCTTTCTCAGTATTATTATTGTGTTTAGTATAATTTTTCTTTTGACAAATGTTCCCTCTGTACTGTGATTTTAAGTGTCTTTTTTTCTTTAGACCAACGTTGCCTCTGTACTGTGATTTTAAGTGGGTTTTTTTGATATATTGTAAACTTGTCACTGTTAATGCTTGGAGCTTTTCTCCCCGGGCCTCTACTGAAAATGGACATATATCCAGTTAGACTAGCCCGGTCAACAAATGTAAAAATAATTAGCTAACAAGCTTAGAAGTGTACCTTTAGAAACAGATTGACCCAACTTTTTCTTGGATGAGGACATGAACAGTTGGTCTGATTTTCTGTAAGTCTTGGTACGGTGGCGGTAAAATCTGAGCCATCTGTGCACATCTAATGTACGTAAGTACATGTTCCCCTTTATTGGAAAAATTGGGAAAGAAAACTGGTAAATCAATTTGTTGATATAAATTTGACTCAGAAGCCACTTTTGGAAAAAATGAAGGGCTTGTTTTCAGCAACAGTATCTTTATGATAAAAAGTGGAAGGGACTGCCTTTCACTTAACTGCCTGAAGTTCTGATACTCATTTGGCAGAGGTGATGGCAAACAAAAATACAGTATTCCAAGAAAGAAACTTGATAACTGTGGATACTGCAGTTTCAAAGGGTTTCTGGGTTAAAGACTTAGAAAATGGGGATGCTCCACAGGAGGACTGTATCACAAACTGGAGGTCTCACTAAGAAGGTACCGCTTAGGAAAGCCTTAGAGATTTTGAGGGAAGCAGTGGAAGTGTCATTGAATTCTACGTGGAAGTTTGAAATTGGTATTTATTTTACTTCAATTGTTGAACAACTTAACCATGACTTGAAAAGTTCTGAAAGGAATTCTAAGATTTCTGGCAGCAGTGTTGAAAATAGCTATGGACCATTAGTGGATGCCCAGATGGAAAAGCACCTCCATTTGCTCTTGTCTTTATGGCAGAATTCCTTTGAGAAGATGATGGGCATCTCTGGCAATTGCTAAAATTGGAGAAACAATGTGGTTAAGAGTACAGCAGTTTGGGATTGGTTATCTTTACGATCTGTAGGTCTGGGTGAGGTATCCTGGAGGCGTGTTTGAAGAGATCAGGGAAAGGATCCAGCACCCATGGTGAGTGAACAAATTGAGGGAAAAGAAAGGGAAACCATACCTGACAAGGCCAAAAAGGGGCAATGAAGATCATCTTCATTTTCCACTCCCATTGGTTTCTGAATGAATTTGGTGATAAGAGGAATGTGGGCAGGGGGCCGTAAAGGAGACCTGGGAGGTCAAGGATGGACTACAGCATCTTTCGGTGACCGACCATGTGGAAGGATGAGAGCAAAGTTCTACATTTGCTGTTTGGGTGAGAAGCAGAGGTTGCAGCAAGTTTGGCCTCAGTGGCGGAAGATTTTTGTCACTACTGCTCTGTTGTCAGACCACTCGTAAGGCAGTAATATTCTGCTCAGCTTCTCTGCTCAAATGCTGGATGTCCCAGGTATATGCACTGGTATTAGAAAGAGTTTCAAAGACATCACCCATTGCTAGATTCTCATGGCTTCTCAGCAAAGAGGCTATGACCTGGTTCCACCTTGTTTTGTTGATGTACCAAACAAATATGTTGTCTGAATGTATGGCAATCAAATCATTAGGTAGATGGTCCTGACATGTCTGCAACACAAGGACGACTGCTCTTAACTCAGACAATGATGTGAAGGTTGGCATCTAATGGAGACCATATTCCTTGGAGGGTTCTCTCTTCAGAATGCATCGCCCACCCAAGAAGGGTGATGTCTGTGGTCACTGTATCTTTGGGAACCGGAGGACAGAAGGGTCTGTCCAAAGTAAATGAGTCAGTTGAAATCCACCAGTGAATACATCTCTTGCAGATCACCACGAGTCATACTTTGTAGTGAAAGGGACAAATTCTGAGACCACTGTAAAGCTACTGTCCATTGTAGAACTCTCATGTGACATCTGGCTAAAAGGGACCATCATGATGGAGGAAGCCATCAGACCTACGACTCAACATCAGTCAGGCCTGGGGATGGGGATGATTTATTGTCCAAACAGCAACCGATCTGATTCATCTGACCAGTGCTGAGGGTAGCTCTGCTATTTGATGAATAGTGTCTATTTGGCAGTCTATAAATTATATGGATTGGATAGGTTGTAATTTGCTTTTCTTGGTGTTGACAGAAAAACCCAGGTAGGTTACCAGCCTTAGTAAGAATGACTGATGTGCTAGAAAGATCCCTGCCGGTAGCAGTTAGAAGCCAATCATCCAAATATGGGAATACTTGGATACCTTCAAGCTTGTAAAAGGCTGTCATCACTGCCATTACCTTGGTGAATACACTGGAGGCTGCGGTGAGATCAGACGGCAGCGCTCTGGATTAGAAATAGAGAAATCTCCTGGTCTGCTGCTGGATCATTATGGGACAGCAGGCATTCTGAAGATTTACAGAGCACATCCCAATTGTCCTGAGTAGTTAGAACTATCTGTACTGTGACTATTGGAAATTTTGTCCACTTTGCAAATTGATTCAATTCACTGAGATCCAAAATTTCTCAGGGCCCCTGCCTTTTTGGTACTAGAAAGAACCCTGAGCAGACTCCAGATTTTAACTGGTCTTGGGAGACTGGTTTGATGACTCCTTTCATTAGAAACCTCTGAACCTCTGCTGCAGCAGATTCCAACTGACCATGTGGAATGTTGGCAATCTTTTGTTTTATTCTTGTGGTTTCTAAAAAGGGTATTGCATAACCTCTGCTAAGGATCCTTAGAATCCATGTATTATGAGCAATCTTTTGACAGGTTTGAAGGTGTAAGAAGCATTCACCCAACTGCCTCCCGAGTGCAGCAGTCTGGCAAGTGTTCAGGGATGGTGGTAAGGTTTCACTACAAATGGACCATGGAAACAGTGCAACATCCCATGGAATTGCCTCCTCCTCTGTCTTTGAGATGCCTATTCCCAGAAGGGTCATGGTGAAAACCTTGAGATTTTTTAAACCACATTTTTCTTCTCTTATTCCTGGAGAAAGATCTCAGAGGGGGTGAAGAATGGATTCCAATGGCAGACAAGGTCTTACTGTCCTGCTAACTTCTGGTAAGTGTATCCTTAACTTCTGGTTCGAACAAAATGGAACCATCATATGGGGAGCTAATGAAGGGCGCTTTAAAGCTTTCCACAAAGCTGTAAAGCCACATCCAGTCATGACGATGCATTGCAATGCCAGTATCGACTGCATGGGCTGTACCATCTGCTGCTTTAGAAAGCAGTCTCGTGCCTACATTTAAAGATGACTGTAGGGTAGACAAGTGGGAGCGCACACTTTTTTTGGAAACCCACTGGTAAGTTACCCACCATAGAATTTGAAAGTTCTTTTATCAAATCCTTTTGGGAACTTTTTAGCAGCTGCTGCTACCACCATAACACCTTCGGGAGGACCTTTGGCCCAGAATTTCCTATCTTTGGGGTAGAGAACCACCAATACGAACAATGGAGTGACTAGGAACAAAATATCAAATTCCACTGTTTCGCAAACGAACCTTCCACACACAACTTCAGTGCTGCTATAACACCAACAAACCCAGCAGTAGCAGAGCAAACGTAAACCAACTGGCGACAGTAAATAGAATGTAAAATAAAATAGTTTATTGAATCCAAGCTCCTGGGTTAAGTGCTTTCACTTGTATGAATACAAGCTTCATCAGAACAAAAACTGACGTTAACAGATCATTAAATAACTTTTTTGGCGCCAATTCTTTTTAAATCAGTCTTAAAAATGTATCAAATATCCAAAATGTATAAAATATATAAAGTGTATTATGGTTTTAGTCACAAAAAATATAAAAAATTGCATTACATTGTTATATATATTTATGCATTTTATGATCATTTAGTTAAAATTTCGAAGTTATTTATTGTAGCATGCTTTAAATGTCATATATTACAACTTATAGTTATGCATGCAATACTACAATTTATAACAGTAGGATTGTTGTATTAGTAAACGGGTATGTATGTCTTTAAATTTTTTAAGACTGATTTAAAAAGAATTGGCGCCAAAAAAGTTATTTAATGATCTGTTAACGTCAGTTTTAGTGTTCTGATGAAGCTTGTATTCATACAAGTGAAAGCGCATAACCCAGGAGCTTGGATTCAATAAACTATTTTATTTTACATTCTATTTACTATCGCCAATTGGTTTACATGTTCTGCTACTGCTGGGTTTGTTGGGTGTTATAGCAGCACTGAAGTTGTGTGCGGATTTCACAAGACACAGAGGTTCGCTTGAGAAACAGTGGATTTTGGTATTTTATCTTTGGGGTAGCTACAATTCTATCTGGCTTTTGTGGGATGGGCTCTGCCACACAAAGCTCCTTCCAGGCTTTTTGAGTCATAATGTTGACTAAGGTGTCGGGAGGAGGGAGACCATCCAGGACGCTGAACGGCCAGACCCATAGGCTTGGAGAAACACTGGCTCATCAGAAGGAGCTTCGGTGGACTATCCCCCATGCCCCTTCATCAATTCCAGAATGTCTTCAAAGGATGCATCTTCAAGGGGGTATTTTGGGGAACCTTCTCCCCTCACCTATGATGGTGTCTTCAGTGAGGGACACAGGATACTAGTCAATATGCTTCTTTTTAAAAGTCCTCTTTCAGGGAATGTGCCTTGGGACTCCCGAGGGCAATACATTGGAATTGGACGAAGGACAAGTACTCTCAAAGCCTAATGCATCCGTCTGTCCCTCTGTACGAGAATGAGAGAAGGAGGGTACAGTGTTCAGAGGGAGTCCAGAAGGATCTGAACTCTGAGCATACCAAACGTCTTGATCCAAATTTGAAAGTTGATTCAGGTATTGCAGCAGAAGAGCCTCAGACAATGGTACCTCAGGAAGGCTGGATGCAACATACACCACCTCTGAGAATGGAAATGGTGTAGGAAGCTGAAGACTGAACAGGCAGGGTGGAGGGAACTAAGCCCAGATCCTCTCTCGGATATGGAGCTGGGAGGACTCCCATCTGAATTTAAGTCCTCAAGAATCTATCATTCGGTCAACTGAGAATTTTGTGAGACCTCTAGCAGATTTGTCAGATCTGGAGGAAGAAGGTGTTGATGCAGACTTAAAAGGCATTTTCTGTAAAACAGGAGAGTGAAGCCTGGGACTGACTGGTGCCAGAATAAATGATGACTTCATACACAGTCAGAATCCAAGAAGTATTTGGAGCCGACTATTTTTTGAAACTCCAATAGCTGTGGGGGCAGGAGACCTTTTCTTGGCTTTCTCTGGACAATCCTCTGTTTTGTCTTTTGATTTCTCTAAGTTTTCTCCCTTTCTTTCTCTTTTTGAATCTTTTTCTTTATTTCTCTTCTTATCACAGAAGGGAAAGATTTGGATACTTGAGTCCAAGAACATTCAGGACCCTGTCTGTGGAGGTAGAAGGCCTTTCAAAATCAGTTTTTCTTTACGCGCTTGAAGAGCTCTGGTGCTGAAGACAGCACAGATATAACACAAAGCTTCTAAGTGAGAAGGTCCAAGTACAGACCCTGTGTGTCAGTCTTCTAGAGGAATTTTATGACAGCAGGAAGAGCACTTTTTAAAACTTAGCAACATCAGAACTAGGTACTTTAACTGTCTAAAATTCTACTTATCTAAGAAACAGGCTTTAACCAGTGAGCTAAGGATAAGAACAAGCACATGCAAGCACACACTGATGAAAAGCTACACTGAATGACAAAATGGAACACACCGTAAGTGTATACACTAAATGTATAAAATCCTAATCCTATGCAATACTGAACTCTCAGTTTTAAGCAGGAGAAAGAAAAAGCATTCACTTATTGTGAATAATGACGGGGACCTTGGTCACACATCTGGTTTACACAGGTGACAGACGAGATCAGAGGGAATTCAGACAGGAGAGGGGAACTGCGAGTAGGGGGAGAGGTTAGAGCTCTCGGATCCAAAAGCTTTGAAATAAGGCTCAGATGTCATAACTGACAACCCACACATTGAATAAAATGAAAAAAGACAACATTGGACCAGGTACTTATTGTTCCGTAGGAGAAAAAGTCCTGAATGGGGAAGCAAATAGGTTGATTGGGTTGAGGTGGGAGAAATCCTTTGGATGAGGGGAGCTTCTTCCAAAAATATTCTGTAACCATGTAGGATGATGGATATGACCAATATGGACTGATGAATTTCCAAGATGGGCGGGACAGAGCAAGTGTTTGTAACAAGGGGGGAGCATCTGGACCAAGGAGTCAGGGGAATGTAGAAGACAGTCAGTCAGATTGATTTATGTGATAATTTTTTTTCTAGATTTGGAGTCCCTGGTTGTGCTTTTTTACCTCTGAAATGTCTTCATGGGCTGTTCCCTGCCCTTATGGATGGGCTTTTGTTCCCTATGGACAAAGGAAGTTAGTTCAACAACAGAAGGGTCAAACAGGTTCTGATGAAAACTGGAATTCAGAAGCCTGGCCTTGATATCCTCTGGTAGGGACTAAACGCAAAGCCAAACAAATCTGTAGATGACAGATCCAGTAGCAGAGGTGCTGGAAGAAGCCTCTGTAGCATCTTAGCTGCATTTCATAGAATGCTTGGCTACTTGTTCAGCTTGTTTAAACATGGGCATCACCTGTGCCTTATTTTCATACTCCTGGCAATTAGCTATACTTTTATTCAAATCCCCTAGATTGAACAAAAGGCTTTTTGTCATCTCAGTCCTAAACTACACTGATATTTGAAAAAGGTCACCATGTTTCTTAATGTATTTACAGGTTTGGGTGTGCATGAGTTTTTCTCTACAACTTTTCCTCGACTGGGAAGACAATGATGGACTGGAAGTGTTCAGCAGAATTAGGTGGTAACATCCGAGAGGTGGTTTGGATTAATGGTAGTTTTCTAGACGCTTGGGAATGTTTTGGGTTCACAGGAGATTACTATGCTAATTGATTAAGGGCCCTTACAAACCTAGCCAATATAACCCGATTTTACCCAATATATGGACCCTAGGGACAAGAAGATGGTATGGATTGTGCCTGTCCATTGAATATCTTTACAGACTGCTCCTGTCCATAAGGTACACATGCCTTACTCCAGGTGTGAATTTGCAATTCACCATCCATTGGTCTAAACTGCATTTGAACAGTGTCAGGGAATTGCTCTGCTTAATGTGAATAGGAAGCTTGTTCCAACAACGGGGGCAATCTCTGAGACACATCTGTCTCTCCAACATGCTTTGTTTGAGTCGCTGACTAAGTTTAGACTCCAGAATCAAGTGACCCTCATACTGTTTGACTTGCGGATGTGCAGCAGGTCCATCAGGGCTGTATTTGTGAATGCCTTTTAGGTCAGGCATAGGTCACTCCTTATTAGTTGTTAAGAGACAGAGTAAAGGTATAGGACTTTTAATCTAGCTGCATAGTTCATGCAGTTTACTCCGTATTTTCTGTGAGAGAAACCTCTGAAGTCACTCCAACTGTTGTAACTGCCTAGTCAAGTACATGCCAAGTGGGGCATTGTACTCAATATTATTGGTCTAATGAGGGCTGAGTACAGCAGAAAAAGAAGTTATGTCTTAGTCATTACGCATGGGTATCGGTTTCGACCTCGGAACAGAGTCAGACATTCGTCGGCTTCAAACTCTCGAGCTAAACTCTTACACACAATCCCCCTCTCCCGGTTACCTCAGATTGAGTTGGCAAGTCAAAGAAGGTAGAGGCTACCTCTGGTCAAATAACCTAAGAGAACCGGATGGTGAGATCCACTAAAAACCACAGGAGGGGGAAGGAGGGAGGGTAGTAATGACTGAACGAGGATCAACAATACAGATGGAACGTTATGGTAAGACATAACTTCTTTATCTGATAGTTAATCCTCATTCATTCTTTACGCATGGGACAGAGTCCCCACAGCTACCTCTATTCCTAGGAGGCTCTCATGGAAGGACATTCTTGAGCACCATAGAACCGAAAGATGCTCTTCCCCTGGAGGCCAAATCCAATTTGCAATGATTGATGAAGGTATGAGGTGTAGCCCCAAGTTGCAGCTGCACAGATGTCATGTAAAGAAGCTCTGGCATGGAAGGCAGCAGAAGTTGCCACCAACCTTGTTGAATGAGCTTTCATGGTTGTAGGCAACGAGATATTACGTTGTGTATAAATGAAGGTCACACAGTCCTTCAACCATCTAGCTAATCTGACCTCAGCAACAGCAGATCATAATCTAGCTCCAGAAAAGGCCAAAAATAACTGGTCAGATTTACGAAAGGACCTAGTCCTGTTCAAGTAAAAATGGATTTGCCTGTGGATATCTAGGGTATGTAGGCAATACTCTTCTCTGTTTGAATGATTGGGAAAGAAAACTGGCAATTCAATGGTTTGATTAATGGACATTTCAGAGATCACTTTTGGCAGAAATGATGGATTAGTTCTCAGAGACACTATCTCTATATGAAAAATCAAGTATGGACTCTATACATAAAGCTTGAAGCTCAGAAATACGTCTGGCAGAAGTAATGGCAAACAAAAACATGGTTTTCCATGACAAATGCTTGAGGTCGCAAGAAGAGGCCGTTTCGAAAGGTGGCATCGTCAGAGCTTGTAGAACTAATGATAAATCCCATGGTTGAATAGGTTCTCCAAAAGGTGGCTTCAGATGATTCACACCTTTTATGAAGGTCTTGCACAATTTGTGGGACATAAGAGAGGAATTTTGGACACCCTCATGAAAATTAGAAATTGCAGCCAAATGAACTCTAATGGTAGAGGCCGATAGACCCGATTGGAAAAGGTCGGCCAGATAGTCTAGTATTATCGACACTGGTGCTGAGAAGGGATCTACTTGCTTATCTTTCAGCCAACAGGTAAATCTTTTCCACTTGCTCAGATAAGAAATTCTAGTGGAAGACTTATGAGATGCAATGAGAATGCCGCGTACTGGTAAAGAGAAATCATTTTGCCTGGCAATCAAGGGAATTGGAGTAGCCAAGCCATCTGCTTCAGGCTGTTCAAGTTGGGATGAATCAAGTTCTGTGGATGTGAGATCAACTCCGGGGTTGGATGGAGAATCCATGGTCAATCTAGTAGGCGAGGCCAAAGGAAGGGGAACCAAATCTGCAGAGGCCAATATGGTGCTGTAAGGATCACCTTGCTCTTCAACTGACTAGCTTTCTTCAGAAACTGGGGAATGAGGGGAAAGGGTGGGAATGCGTAAAGAAGATCCGAGGGCCAATCGTGGACTACAGCGTCCCTGGGTGATTGTCCCGGAGGGGGAATCGGGGTGAAGTAGTTGCTGCATTTGTAGTTGGTTGGGGATGCAGAGAGGTCGCAGCAAGAACGGCCCCAGCGGTGGAAGATCTCCGCCGCTATCAAAGGATTCAGGGACCACTCGTGACGTTGAAGAATGCACCTGCTGAGTTTGTCTATCACGTTGGAAGTCCCGGGAATGTGTGTTGCTAGAAGAAAATGGTTGGCAACCATCGCCCATTGCCATATCCTCATGGCCTCTCGACAAAGGGTGTAAGATTTGGTTCCACCTTATTTGTTGATGTACCAGACCACTGCCATTGTTGTCTGATTGAATCGCAATTGTCCCAGATGGCAGCAGGGGATGGAATGCTTGCAACGCCAGAAGCACCGCCCTCAGCTCTAGAACATTTATATGCAGATGGGCCTCCAGTTCGGACCACGTGCCTTGGACTGTCTGTTCCTGACATAGACCCCCCACCCCATCCGGGAGGTGTCTGTGGTCACTGTGGCCTTAGGTTGTTGGGGGGAGAAGGGGTGAGACCATTGTGACAGATTGTGCGTCATCCACCAATTTAAATCCTGTTTGCACCTGTGGGTTACTCGAATCACGGCTGAAAGAGGATGCTGAAAGGGATACCATTGGGTGAGCAGTAGCCATTGTAGAAGCCTCATGTGGAACCTGGCCAGGGGGACAATGGTGATAGAAGCTACCATGGAACCCAATAGCTGTAGAGCAGAGTGAGCCGTGGATTTCTCCCTTGAAAGGATTGCAATCAGTTGTTGCTTTATCCTTAAAATTCTGTGCTGTGGAATAGCAGCTCTGCATTTCTTTGTGTCCAAAATAACCCCTTTGAATTCTATCGACTGAGATGGGGTGAGATTGGATTTTTGCCAGTTTATGGTTATGCCTATCCTTTGTGCAGCAAGGAGAGAGTATGCCAGGGTTTCTTCCAGTAGATGTCTGGTGGAGCAGAAATGAGCCAGTCATCTAGGTATGGAAACACCTGGAATCCTTGACGTCGCAAGTGAGCTGTGACCACTGCCATGCACTCTGTGAACACACTGGGGGCTGTATAGTGTCTTAAGGGCAGTACTCTGAACTGGTAGTGACTGGCTCCCGCACAGAAGCGCAGAAATCTTCTTGATGGCCTGTCCACTTTTATGTGGTAGTACGCATCTTGAAGATCTATCGAGCACATCCAATAGTCTTTTTCCAAAAGCGGCAGGATAAACTGTATTGTGACCATCCATAATTTTTGTACTCTCACAAACTTGTTCAGTACACTGACATCCAAAATTGGTCTCCAGTACATTATTTTCTTTGGCACCAAAAATAGTCTTGAGTAGAATCTGGGATCCTATCTGGTCTTGAAGGACTATTTGGATGACTCTCTTATCAGCTTTTCTATCTCTAGTGCTGCTTCATCCCTTTGACTGGGTGGAATATCAGGGAAGGTTTTTTGAAGGGACAGGACAAAGATTGAAGGGGACATGATAACTTCTGGTTATAATCCTTTGTACCCAAGAATCTGTGGTGATGGTTAGCCAGGCAGAAGGGTACAAGGAGAAAAATCCCCCAACTACCTCCAGAGGAAAGAGTTGGGTCGCTCTTCAGGAGCGCTGGTAGGATTGACCAAGAAAAGAATCCCTGGAACCCTGGTTATGCGGACCCCCTCTGCCCCGAAAGGAGAGTCTTCCCTATGAGTTTTCCCCTCTGCCTCTAGTGGAGAACTCGGCCTGTGTGTCACGGAAAGGACCCTAAGATTTCTTGAACCATATCTTCCCACTCTTGGTTTCGGGAAAAAGCACGTTGAGGGGAAGAATAATGGACACCTACAGCAGAAAGGGTCTTACCATCCTGTTCACATCTGGCCAGTGTGCTTTTAACTTTGGTCCAAACAACGAGGAGGCCTCAATGGGAGCGTTAAGAAAGGAAGCCTTAAAGGGTTCCGTGAAATTGCACAAGCGCATCCAGGCGTGTTGTCAAGACAGCAGCTGAACCTGCTGCTCCTTCTGATGCGTGAAATATCAGTCACATAGAAGAGTTAGATATTGACTCAATGGTGGCCAGCTGACAGGCCACTTTGTCACGGACCTCAGACACAGCACCAGCCAAGGTTTCAGAGAGCTCAGAAATCAGATCCCGTTGAAGCCTGGTAAAGTGTGCCATATAATTCAGGGACCTGAAAGTAAAGGTCGCTGATGCAAAGGTGCATTTCCCTATCCTGTCCAGGGCCCGGGTCTCTCTGTTAGGCGGATGGACAGTCTGGCTTTCTTCTGCCAGATCTTTTTTGTTTCAGCCGCCACCACAAAAGCATTTACAGGAAGGCCTTTTGACCAATGGGGATCCGTAGCAGGAGGGGACAAAATCTTATCTGGCCTCCGGGGAATAGCTTCGACAGCGTCAGGAGCCTTCCAAGCATGCTGCACGATAAGCCGGACAAGTTCATTGGCAGGTGGAGTAACCCAGGAGGTATGGGGCCGGGCGCGAAAAGCCTGCAGGAACACAGACTCCTCAGAGGTCGGATTAGAGGACTGCCAGTCACCTCTCTGTTTCAGGATTTCGAGGATATCACCAAAGGATACCTCAGAGGGTGACCAAGGAGATCCTTCCACCTCATCAAAATCTGTCTCTTCAGTGAGAGACTCCTCTGTAGAGTCCATGCGCTTCCTCTAACACAAACTTTTCCGGTGGGCTTCCTCACTGGGAGAAGCTGGGAAAGACAGTGGAAAAGGGCTTTCCTGTAGAAATATGTCCTGAAGCCCTTGCACCCGGTGTCCGCTCGGTGTGACTTGTGAAACCAGTGTACCAGAGGAGGGCGGAGGGATAGACAGCCCAGTATCGCCAGCAGCAGCGAAAGCCTTCTCCATGATTTGGAAGGCTGGTCCACCTGAAGAGGAGTGAATGTCCAGGACAGGGGTCACCCCTCCTCTAAGTGGCTCAGCCTGCCGACCCGGAGTCCCTGGATGGCTGTGGAGCAGCAAACTATGCGTGTCACAATTGACATCCTGGGTCGTAGCAAAACTTTCCTGCCACGAAAACAACTGCGGTTTCTTGGTGAGATCCATAAAAAGAACCACAGAAGGGGAAGACTGTACTATATCCATGGACTTCAAAGGCAATGAAGGAGGAGAATAAGAAAGGGTCTCTGGAGATGGGTGATCACCTCCCAAGGAAGGATAGTTCCTGGGGGGGGTTGGGATACCTCTGGCCAAGAGCACCTGATCCACAAGACGCAACACATCGAAGGATATCTACTTCATTGGGGCATTCAATGACTGCCCTCAGCTTGTAGTTGTCTGCAAACTTTGTCATCCAGAGGCCTTGGACATTAGCCTTGACTTCAGACAAGTATATCCTAAACTGGAGTGGTCCCAATACTATGTCCTGTGGCACATCAGTAGTTACTGGCCTCTTAGGATTCACCCACTTTAACCATATGTCCTGTTAGTGAGCCAACTGGCTATCCATCTGTTGACAAAGGGATTTATGCCCAGTTGTGTGAGTTTATTTATAACACCTGAGTGGGGAACTGTCTCAGATGCCTTGACCAGGTCAAGGTAGGCGGTATGTAATGTTTTACCCTCATCCATGGCCTTTGTGACTTTCTCAAACAAATCCACCAAATTCAGTAGGCATGACCTACCCCTGACAAAGCTGAACTGGGTCAGGTCCAGTGTTGGGAGCTCTATATCATTATTTATCAAGTCCATGATTATTCTTTTCCATGCCCTTACATACAAGGCTAGTCAAACTTGTGGGTCTGTAATTTCATGGGTCAGTAGACTGTCCCCCTTTATGGAGAGAGATGACTGTTGCTTTCCTCCACTCTACCAGGAGAAAGCCAGTCTGGAGGGAGTGGCTAAATAGAGATCCTAATGGGTCTGATAATCCCTGCTTTAAGCTGTTTAAGAACCAACTTGGTATATTGACAGGCCCCACTGAAATTGTGTTTTAGCTTCAGAAAATGCAGTGGCAACCTGTTTTTTTTTGGGGGGGGGGGCGATAGCTGGCGAAGGAGTGGTGGAGGGTATTTTTGAGAGAGAAATGGGGGTAAGCGTGAGGTGAAATTTGAGCAAAATTTGTCAGCCAGCTGATTTGCTATATCTTCTGGCTGAGTATAGGAGATGCTATCTACAACCAATTCCATACATTGTTGGGTGCTGCTCTTAAGATTGCAGACATAACTGAAAAATGCCTTATCGCTATCCTCAGTTTGGAGGCTAGTTTTATCTCATAGTCTGCTTTTAGAGACATGACTAATACCCTGATTCATTTGTTTAGACTAATGAGGAATCTGCTTCTTTGTTGTGTACATTCCCCTTTTACTTCTTGACAGGACTTTCTTTTGTTGTTTTTGTGTTTTGACCTAGGTTTATTTTGGTCTGGTACTACTGTTTCTTTGCAGTTGTTTATATGGTCATACAGGGATTTTGTGTATGCCTCTGCATAGTTTTCTTGTTTTCTGGATTTGGTGGAGCTGTGAAACTAGCTATGTTGTCTCTTAAGGAGTAATTTACCTTAGAGAAGGATTTTACAGTTTTTGGGATTAGGTTGGGGAACTAATTTTACCTTTATTTCAAGGAAGAATTCTTTGTGATCTGATCTTACCTGAGAGGACATCATGCTATGGGGGCTTGCAGCACTTCCCATATTTTTGAGTACCATATATAGATATAGGACATTTGTTCCCCTAATGGGACTGCAGACTAGCTGCTCCAATGCATTTGAATTTACAAAGTCAAGAAATATTTGGGCCTGCATGTTAGTGGCCATGTACACCTCCCATTTAATGGAGGTGTAGTTAAAATCACCCATGAGTATGGTATTGGGTTGGATGGTGAATGATTCTAGTAACTTCAGTTATGATGCAAGGGTTTTCTAGCTCATAGTGGGCGACCTACAGCTAGCAAAAATATGGTAATGGATATTTCCAATGGTTAACTGGGCATGGAGTACCTCAACAAGCGTGTTATATTGTTTGACCAGCCTTGAGGTGTACTCATGTACATAAATACATCTCAGCCTTTTGCACTTTCATGTTCAGTAGATGGATGGAAAATAATGAAAAGCATTATAGCCAAGTGTTGGAGTACTTTCTGTGGCTTTGAACCATGTTTCAGTAACTGCACAGACGTCAGTATTCTCCAAGGTGAGAACAGCTTCCAGGGAGTAGTTTATCAAGGGCTCCTAGTATTGACAGCAGTAACACCTTTAGCT
Source organism: Protopterus annectens (assembly GCF_019279795.1). Classification (NCBI taxonomy): domain Eukaryota; kingdom Metazoa; phylum Chordata; order Ceratodontiformes; family Protopteridae; genus Protopterus; species Protopterus annectens. The sequence goes on from NC_056725.1 coordinate 1,388,460,463, forward strand.
CGTCCTGAGTAGCTTTTGTTATGTTGAAAGGTTTTTCTGTTTGGCAATTACTAAAAGAAGGCACTATGGTAAGTATAATGTTTTGGCCAATATCCAATAACCTAGAGGCAACAAGTGAAGACCACCCCTGGCAAAGCAGTGTGGCCAATCAACCACATCCTCCTAGCCTGACACGTACTGTCCTCCTCTGCAGTAACACCAGTAGCTAAGCCAACTGTTAAACTTGCCACAGTACCAGCAGAAAATGATCATCATTCTTGGAGATGGTAGAATGCTGCTCAATGCTAGGCTCATACCTACCTGTGACACACATTCTGAGAGCTCAAGCATGTCCCTCTTCATATAGTTCAAGAAGGTATGTCTCAGGTTATTCATGTCCACATGGGCTATGGCTTGAGTCATGCTGGTATTTAGGGGTAAAGTGACCTGAGTACTTACAAAATCTGGCAAATTTTGGCACCTGACAGGCAACTAACCGCAACCTTCCCCTTATTCAGCCTGTTCAGAGGGACATCAGTGCATCTCACAATGGAGTCTCCTATGACCAGAATACTGGGTTGTGGAGTATTTCACCTTATGGGCTTGGTAGTTGAGACACAATGAGATGTAGCTTTGTGTGTTGTGATGGGAATAGTCTTGTTTATGTACCTGAGGACAGCCCCTTTGACAACTTTTAGGTTCGGGCAAGTTACATCTGAGCACCTCCACATATGTGGGTCTGCGTGTGCGGTGAGTGAAGTGTGAGAGTTGCTAACAACTTCTTTGTTGATTTTTGTGTCTGCACGTGAGAGTTTATCCTCCAGTGTCAATGTGCAACTACATCTTTCACATACTGTATTTGTCTGTTGGAGAATAAAGTGGTTGTCACTGTACATAAGGCAACTGTTACATTGCCTCAGGATATCCATATCCACCAAGCTAGATGCAGAGATAGCAGGAAAGTGCCCATCCATGGTTGCAGGTCCTGATGATAGGAGTGGAGGGTATTTTTAATTGGATGAGGGAAGGGTGCTTACATGGTGAAATCTGCAACTAACCTAAGCGGCGATGCTGCCCAGTGCAAATCAGATGCTTGCAAATCAGATACTATCTGAGCAACAATAGTGCTGGGCGCTATAATAACTTAATGAGCATAGTAAACTTTCACAGTATAATGAAAATAAGCAATGTTTCCAAATGTTTGCATCTGTACTGGGCACTGGCACAGTGAGCAGCTCCATACAAATGTGCTGAATTTATATCAGCACTGGAAATACAGAAAAACTGACTGAGCCCTCTGGCCAATAAAACAACTACACTTAGAGCCCTTTTGTCTGCTTCCTCAATCAAAATAACCAGGTAAACAACTGCTACCACTAGATGAATAATCCCAGTTCTCCTACTGTAAAAGCACAGCACGAGTGTGTCCAGAGTAAAATGCTACCAGAAACAAACAAAGATACAGATACAGCAGTGTACTTTGAACAGCTTATAAAAGTGTGATTATTCAAAAGTACTTTGCTTTGTAGAAATGAGCCAAGAGCCCTTCACGTGTGCAGAATTTATAAGGCCACTAAAAAACAAGGTAAGCTGATTAATAAGCTCTCCAGCCAATAAAACAATTAGATGCAGGAATCTACAGCGTCTTTCCCCAACCTATACAGAACAGCTATCACCCAGCACCACTAGACAGAAAATCCACTGACCTCGATGTAAAAAAACAAAAGTGCTTGCTGTAGTGTAAAAATACAACACTTTATCCATCAGTTGGCTGGCTAGATAATGAATTCAAAGTAAATCAGTAGAACAGACAATGACAAGCAAAATGCACTTTTTTCCAAAATAAACACAAGGAAAGGCAAAGAAATAATTCAAGATATTAACAGCAGTGTAGAAAGGGAGGAGCTTATAAAGCTCAATTTACAGTAAGGGTTTGTTTGTGTCTTTCGGCTTTTTCCCCGGTTAGGGGTCGCCACAGCGGAACTCCGGTCCGCTAATGATTGGCAGTAGATTTTTTATGTGCCGAGTTTCCCAGCCCTGACGCACAACCTTCAATGAAGGTACGCCCATTCACACATCTCCATATAGAAGACGCTCTACCAGAGTATCAAACGGCACAACGTCTTGCTATGAGGCGACAATACAGTAACGGTAGGCAGCTTAAAATCATGAAGTTTAAAAAGCAGACAGATGGAAGGGTTGGTAGAAAAATAACTAGCAGGGAGTCATCAACAGTGCTTGCATTTTTCCAGGCTTCAAGTCTTATCAAGAAAGACAAAGACCAAGAAATTCCCTGTGTATTTAAGTATCACTCAACAAATAAATTAACCAATGAAAAAACATGTGAAATGTGCAGCACAGATAATTCAAGTGTCTGTCTTCCAAACAGAACAAAAACACCAGGCCATGCATATTGTAAACGAGTATGTAAGGAGTCCCTGTACAGTTTAAATGAAATACTTTACAAGACTGTCAGATCCTGGGAACTGTAGGGCAGAAGACAGTCTGCAGAGGTCAAATTTCATAAATATTTCTTGAAAACAAAATGAGTATGTGGTCATAGGTCAACTGTCCAGATTTTCAACTCATATTTTTGGTCTATTTCTCATAAAAATGTAGTGTTCTGGCAAATCATTGAGGACTGAAGCCAGAAAATAATGGCAAACATTTGACTTTCAGACTTCATATCATTCAGAAAATTCATGCTAATGCAAAACCTGTTATTCTCTCAACTTTCTAAGTTTGTAAAAGCAATATTTAAAAAGTGTCATTGTTTCTGGGCCTTTGTACCCCCTCCCCCATCCCCATTATTTGTGGCTTTGTCCAGATTTCTTGCTATAAGAGGTTGAGAGGTTTGAATACAGTTGAATTTACAGAAACATTATTGGTGATGAAAGATTACTGGTCAGAGTTTGGAGGAGAATTCATTTCACTAGGACAAATTCTTACAAGAAGTTCCTCGGTTTGCTTACTGCTTGATTGACCACTTTTTTTCAGAATCTCTTATGAAGCTTTCTCTTCAGGATTTGTGAGATTTTTTTCTGTGACCACCTTTTCTTGGTCTTAAAAGGAAAAGTTCTTTGTAATCCAGCTGTTTATCCAGGTTTTCCTGAGCCTTGCTACCAAAAGAAATAATTGTCCCAACAGTATTAGCAGACCTTAATGTGGAGACTGCTGGCAACACAGCTGTCTGTGGGATCAATAAGGGGTCCAAGTCAGCAGAGGAGAGTGTGGGTAAAAAGTTGTATTGTTATACAAATTCAGCAGAATACATGCTGCTAAGCAACAGCAGTAGAAAAAAGAAATAGCAAAAATGGGATACAAAAAAAGCAAAACAAATGTCTAAAGCCTCTGTTAGCTTTTGATCTGATCTGTTCCTTCCTCAGAACTACTTTTACAGAGCTTATTTTTGTATCCCCCACTTCAATACTGTTACCATCCATCACCAATAAAAACTAGCATTCATCACTGACAACCCCCCCCCCCTTTTTTTTTTATATACAGTGCCTCATGACAATAACATTATCACAGTTTACGGAGAGCAGTTAGATCTGACAGACTCCTTCATTTTTATTTAAATGTACACAGGTGAAAGAAAATATCTGCCAAATAACCAAACTGAGTGTGCACTAAACTGAAGTTTTCCACATTCAATACTGTAGGGCAAGAGTATGGTGCATGGATGAATCTTACAACTAGCAAACATTTTTCTTCATGAAATGTAATCCACATTACCAGTTGCCAAATGTGCTAGACTCCTACTACATCCTGATTTAAGGGCATATTTTCAACACTCAGTCTACAACAAAAACGAACCAGAAATTAACTTTGATACTTTTAATCACTTCTTACCTCTTGGTATAAAAAATGGATGGATTCCAAAATAATTTTCAGACCATATAGGCTTATTAACAGCTCTTCTATTATAAATTTCCTGAAAGCATTTCAAGCCTTCAAAGTCTGTCACCATGGCAAGCTTCTCCACCAAGAAATCAAGGCATTTCAGACGGGCTGCATTAGCTACATCAGCAGCACAGGAGGTTGTACCTATGGAGGACAAACAATGACCGTTCAACTAAAGCTTCTCTAGATAGACAACCACATGCAGACATCAAAAACTTTACAAGTTTAATTCCCTTGAATAATTAAACAGCTATTTACTATTTTCTATCTAAACCACCACAACCACAAGCAATCACCTTGCATGGGAGTTGAGACTGTGTCCATCAAAACACTGCACTTCAGAGTTATGTTATTTGGAGCACTGTGCTTCTAGTGCAGCTTCCTGTGTGTTGCAGGGTGTTTGGAATAATGGTTAAAGTGTTCACCTCAGACACAAGATATAGGGTTTGATTCTGAGTTCAGGCTGTTGGGTAAGCTTAAAATGGTCCTTCAGAGCAGTTAGCCTAGTATGAACCTAGGACTCTTGGCAAGCAGGTCTTCTGTGAGGGTCCAGACAAAAACTACCACAAGAAAAGTTGAGACTTAATCCTATCTGAAAATACCCTACTGAATTAGGGTTACCAGGAGACACACTGAAGGCTACATGTTGTGTTATACTTGGCTGGCAAACATCCAGTTAACACAACCAGGCTCAGCTAGAAATGACTATCCAAATCCATCGTGTGTATTTCTGTGTGTGGTGGTGGTGGGGGCAGCAAGTATAAGGAAGTTATGAAGCAGCCAAGACAAATGGGATTTAGACATCCCAGATCTAGGAAATGACTTTAGGGATGTTTGTGTATGATGGAAGATTGATAACAGATGGAGGCATAAAATTACCAGCTGCATCTACTAAGATTCAACTCAATGCAACACATGAGCTCCGGAACCAGATTTATCTGTCCATGGTGTCTTACCCATACTGTCTTTTTAGACATTCTGAAATACAAAAACAAAAATGAATCAAAATTTGCAAATAAGAATGTGAAGGTGCCTTTGCTGAATGCCACAAGCCGGGAAAAGAAGTTCTAAAATTATTTCTTAATTTGCAGGATGTTAATTATACCTTCACTTAATCCTTACAAAGATACAAAACGCACATCACAAATTCCAAGGCCTGCATAAAATCACTGCTGATCTGACTGGGTAGGTGCCAGTGGCTCAGTATTTGTACAAAAACATCTAAAAGCCAGAAGCCAATAAAAACAAAAAAAAAAAAACCCTG
>NC_056725.1:1388466108-1388540804 GCF_019279795.1 Protopterus annectens
CATGCATACATATACATACACACATTGTGAGATTGCTTTGATCACTGAATGATGTCAAATGAATTCCTGCTCCTCTCAGGCCATATGATTTATTAAACTAGTCTTTTCAGTAAGTTAATCAATTTCACCTGACAAATAAAAGCATACGAAGGCTGTCTTTTATACCCTGCAGCAAAAAAAAAGCAGTCTTTACAATGAAACAAAATAAGAAATTACAAGAATTAGTGATATGGGTGTTTATTCTACAGGTTTTCACTACTGCAGTCAAAGTGCTGTCCATTTCAAATCACTTCAAACAAGTCCATCATGCTTTGCAGGAACTTAAGCAACATATTACAAAATGGCAATTTCTTATGTTAGATGCACTGTACATACCTGATCCTATACCGTCAATATACACCAAGCATGCTGCATGCACAAATGCTGTCACAGCATCAAGATGAAATATGTTCTCAGCTTCTGTCTCCATCTTCTCTGTACTCCCATCCGCTGTTGTAGTGTTCATGAACTGAACCCAGGTCATGAGGTCTCTAATACTCTGAATACATCGGCAGCCAAAATCCTGGTTAATCAGCCATTCAATGAAATCCAGAGCAAGTTCTGCTATACTGTCCCCTACAGTATCAAACATATACATAAATCAAATTCTAAAAATGATTAAATGAAGTTGCAATTACTATAACAGCTTATTTATACTTTAATGCTGCATTCAAGGCCTAGAAATATGCAGCCTCCAGTTAACATGTTAATATAAAGAGGAAAATCTCTACTTTTGTATATGTAAAAAATGCTCAGTTGTAGTTTTCTACTTTCAGTTTGTGTATTTCTAAACTTCCTGTCACTAGAAAAGCTTTCCAACTTTTTGAGCTCTTCTTTCAGTTCTGCCTTTATGTCTTCCAAATGCTTCTGCTTTTCCCTAGGTGTACGGGAAATGCTAAAGTGTAGCTTTCTTCAGCTGTCAGCTCCTTGCAGTAATACTTAAAATCAGGCAGACTTCTAAAATGCTTTATAAAACTATCCAGAGGTGCTGGACAACCAAAATGGAATTATCTGCAATAATGCTCTACCAAAGGCTATTTTTCTGCAGTATCTTTCAAATAAGCACAAACCATCATGTCAGAAATTTACATATATTCTGAGGAGAGACATTAAAAAACAAGTCTGGCACAGAATGCACCCTGGTTTAGCTTTTAGGTGTGAATAAACAGCAGTACAGTAGTCAATAACTTTGACAAGGTTTGTCTGGTCAAAGGCAAATGTCTGCCCATCTTCCAGGTAGGAAAGACTCCTGGTATTTCTGAATTCTTAATACCTCAGATTTGTTCACAGACATCCCAAGCACACAACAGTGTTTCCCTTTTTGATCCTTTGCTATGAGAAAAAGTCTAACAGCTGTAAACAGAAGCAAATGAAATTACTTAATGGATCAGGCACGCAAATGCTCAGAAATGAATATTATCCTTATGAAAGGCTAAAGTTAGCAGTAAAAAAAAAATCACAAAGTTTAGAATTCCATAAGTGAACCAAATGGGATGTACAATGCTACAAAGCTTCTACATAATGTGAAGACTGCGAAAAGGGAATTAATATGCACAGTCTGTGAAGACATGAGAAGTAGACAGCAAAATTACTGCAGAAAGATGTTCTAGAACAAAATGCAATAATGTAACTGAAAATGTGACAAAAGTCTTGTAACCTCTGGAAATGGGCATTTGAGGTCAACAGGTCCACTCCCAAATGCCAGAATCTTTCACTGTGTTAAATTCTGCACAAAATTCTGCCTTCCTTTTGGATGAGAGTCATGTCTGTTAAGGAACAACTCAGGAATTTAAAACAACTCTTCCACATATGAAGGTTGAATAACTGGATGTTTGCCGGCAGAACAGACATCTGGTTATTTTTTTTTACTGGCCTGGTTTGATTTACTCTTAAATTCTTAAGTTTTAAGTCAGGAAACCAAGAAAAATAAACAAGTACATGAACTTGTGTTTCCAAATTCATTTCTGCCACCATCCACATCCACACAGGCCTGGGTAAATCCAACATACGTGGATAGGCAGGCACTGTGAGAACATGGTAACTACAAAGAGTGACCAACGTCAGTAATGAAACCCAGAACACGGAGCTGACAGGAAGACCTAAAACCATTGCATCGTCATGGTGTGCAATGCCCAAGCCAGGATACAGCAGTTTCGTGCATGTTAGTTTACCGAAGTATTGCACAATATTAAGCACGATTCACTGCTAAAAATGTCTACAATGCAATCCTTTACAATAAAGATTTTTATCTCTGCACAAAGGTTATATCGAAACTAATACTAAGAAATGGTAGTTAAGTTTCATGTTATTAATTTACACATCTAAACTTGTGCACTGCTACCCTATTAAACTTGAATGGGAATTGGTGCTTTTTAGTATGCAATATATGCTATACATTTCATTATTGCATTTTTTTACTGTTTCACACAGCTCTTTATTCAAAAGCCTATTTTTTTTTTTTTTAAATGAGACCACCATAGCTATGCATCACACACACACACCACACACACACACGTAAAAGGCGTGTACATATGCCTCCGCCACAAATATTTCACATATTAAAAAACCCTCAAACCAAGGGCCGTTTGTAAAAAAAGAAGTGACTGACGAAGTGCGGAGATATAAAGAAAAATCTCTAGAGACTTTTAAAAGGTATAAAAAAAGAAATATAGACATGGTGAACGAGATCAGATATGGTGTAATATTTATGCAAAGAATCCAAAAACTCCAAAAGGAACACTCCAGATGAGACAGAACGCCAGAGTCAAATCCTTTAATGTAAACACGGCCAAATCACATAAAAATCAGAAAAAATACACAGCCACATGTATAAAAGATTTCGCTCTGGCATTCTTTCTCATCTGGAATGTTCATGTTCTACTTTGAACACTCTTTTCCTCATTTTGCGGATTTATGCAAAGAAAGCTAAATTAATCAACGCAAAAAAAGGCAGCCTTGAAGATATTTGAAGAAAAATACAGGCAAAGGCATCCAGATATGGAAAATTTCACAATAAAAAATATCACAAAGAGGAACATAGAACAGAAGACCAGTAAAAAAGTAAAAAGAAAACAGAAGATGAAGTTATGCAATACCTGCAAAGTTAAGGATTTAGTGCAGAAAGTCTAACACAGGTTACATCATAACATAGTCCCCAATGTAAGGAGAAACAGGAGGAGTAGGAGACATCTGAAGAAATATGGACATGGGAAAGAAAGAGATTTAATATGGTGCAATATTTATGCAAAGGAGAAAGCAAAACTATCAATACAAAAAAACAGCAACAAAGATATTTGAAGAGAAATACAGGCAAAGGCATCCAGACATGGAAAATTTTACAATACAATAAATAAGAAAACAAAAAGGAAAAGCAGAAGAGAGGATTAGTAATGGAGAAGTTAAATAAATAGAAACTGAGGCTATGGATTACCTGTGAAGTGAAGGATTTAGTGTAGAAAACACCACAACAGGGTAAAGGAATGGATCTCCAAATTAAAGAGAAACCAGTAGAATGGGAAACATATAAGTTGCCATATGAAGATACTTTGGAGCCTTCCACAGTAAACAAGTAGAAACATTCAGCTGGAGTTGCACAGGAACAGGAAACTGGCAACTTTGACAGTCATTGTTATTGAGTGAGAGATCACTGAATTCCCATATGAAAGAGCAAGAGATGACATGATGAAACTTAAGAGAAAAGTGCACAGAAGGATGTTCTGGAACTTTCTATAGATTGCCAGCATTAAATGGAGAACAAATAATGTGCCCTCAGTTTAGAAGAGTGATCTAAGAGAAGAGTTGCTTGATTTAATAGAAATGGACAGACATATTAAGATCAATGAAAGCAACAGGCTACAAAAAGTCAATAAAATTCCAAAAGTTAGAAGTTTGATAAAACAAATGAAAACAGTAGTTAGGACTGTCCATACAGATTCATGTGATACAACAGAAATAAATAGGACAAACTACTGTGCAGCTAAATTAATAACAGATGAAGTCTTACCACCAAAATACAGGGTAATAAGGGAAAGGAAGGGTTGAAATTAAATGCCAACATGGAAGTATCGAATACAGAAAACCATAAAACAATTAAGACAGAAGTGTCACTGTTAGAAGAGGGAACAGATAAAAATACTCAAAGAAAGATTTGCTAAAAGCAATGTGTAGTATCAGAACAGATCAGGATTTATTGTGCACTATCACAAATAAAACTAAAAATATCAGTACAGGCAGGAAAAGCTGAGACGACTTGCAGATTAATATAAAGGAAAAGTACAAAATAAGCAATTTGACCACGGTGGTGGTGCTGCGGTAGCGTAGTCGCCTCACAGTAAGACGCTGTCCAATTCGATTCTCAGCTAGAGCGTCTTCTGCGTGGAGACATGCGTGAATGGGCGTACCTTTGTTGAAGGTTGTGCGTCAGGCCTGGCGAGCCAGTACGTAAAAATCAACTGCCAATCATTAGCAGACCAGAGTTCCGCTGTGGCAACCCCTGACCAGGAAAAAGCTGAAAGACACAAACAAACAAAATAAGCAATTTATCGATGACCCAAAAATGTTTTATAGAAAATTGGGAAACAAGGCAAAAGGAATGGAAACACCACAAAAAAACAAAAGAAAAGAAAAATAAATGGATACATTTTGGATAAATATCTATGAAAATCCTGTGGAGTTAAAGATGTTAAGATTTGCACTGGGTGTGACGCGAGTGGACAGGATTAGGAATATTAGAGGGTCAGCCCAGGTTGGAAAGTTTGGAGACAAAGCCAGAGAGGCACGATTACATTGGTTTGGACATGTGCTGAGGAGGGATGCTGAGTATAGTGGGAAAAAGATGCTAAGGATGAAGCTACCAGGTAACAGGAAAAGAGGAAGGCCTAAGATAAGATTTAAGGATGTGGTAAGAGACGACATGCAGGCGGTTGGTGTGAAAGAGCAAGAAGCAGAGGACAGGAAGAAATGGAAACAGATGATCTGCTGTGGCAACCCCTAACGGGAACAGCCGAAAGATCTATGAAGATCTTGTGGAACATACAGATGCTAAATTGATAGTAGAAGTAAAAGAAAGAATAACTTCAAAAGTAGAGGATATGAAATGGGATGAAGTAACGACCAGAGAGATTGAAACAAAGTTCAGAAAAGCTCCTAACTGGAAAACCCTAGGTCCAGATGCAGTACCCAACCTCTGGCTAAAAGTATTAGCATCTTTACATGAAAATTTAGCCATGATTAAGAATTAAGATTCACACCCCAGACAGACACCAGCCTGGTTAACAATAAGAAAAACAATACTCCTACTTAGGAGTGAACCTGCAAGACATCCTAAAAACTATAAACCAATAATTTGCCTTCTGATGATGTATATACTAAATAATGAAATTGGTGTAGACAAAATGTATAGTCATTTAGAAGAAAACTCAATCATGAAAACAGAAAAAAAAGGGTAATAAAGTCATATGGAACAAAGGATCATTTCTTGTTCAAGTCATAATGGAGAACTGTAAAAAGGGGAAGAATCAAAGAATGGCATAGACTATAAAAAGGCATCTGACAGTATTCCAGTGTCATAGATAAAAAAGTGCTTAAAAATATACAAGGTATGCTCTACACTGATCGATTACTTTACAGTGACCATGAAACAGTGGCAAACCACTTTGCAGTTAAACCACAACAAATGGCAAATTATTTTTCCAGGGATAAAAATTCAAAGGAGATATTTCAGGGTGACTGTCACTGCTGCTCTTTTGTCTTGCCCATAACCCATTAAGTTGTCTACTTAACAGATGAGGTCATGGCTATAATTTGGCTCCCAAAAAAAAAACAAATTGTAAAGACTTCTCATATTCTTTTTGTAGATGATTTAAAACTGTATAGATCATCAGATGAGGAACTGAAAGCAAAATTACAAGTGGTCAAAACTTTTTTCAGATGATTTAAGAAAGTCATTAGGTCTTGATAAATGTGCAAAAGCAACCTTTAAAGCAGAAAAGTTGCAGCACAAAGAAAACATCAGTTTGAAACAGGAAAGTGATATAAAAGCAAGTGAGAAAAAAAGGATTGCATAAATATATGGGAACTGATGAAGGATCCACAATAAAACATGAACAAATGTGAATAAAACTTAAGAAATATTTTAGAAGGCTTAAATTAATACTGAAACCAGCACTGACATCTATGAACAAAGTCCAAGGTATAAACCAATTTGCTCCTCCTGTCCTAACATACTATTTTGGAGTAAGTGACTGGCCCCAAAAGGTGTTGAATGGGTAGGTTGGACAAGAAAACAAGAAGGATGCCTCATGCTCATCAAATGATTTCTAAAAAATCAGTGCATACCAAGATTACATATTCCTCATTCTGAAGGAGGTATAGGCATCCTTGAACTTGATTACGCGTACATATCTGCAATTGTGGGAGTGCACACATCTGCTGACCTCACAAGTCCCAAATGTAATGAAAGTTTTGAAACATGAGGAGAACAAGTCTAAAATGACTTCCCTCCTTAGTTTAGCAGAAGCATATCAGCATCAAATGGGAATGGAAAGTAAACCATAAGTAGATAAAAATCAGGCAGCAACTAAATGTGACAAAAAACTAAAATAGAATACGAGGTTTATTCAGGACGAGTCATTACTGGACACATTGCAGGTGCTGCAAAAAGCACTTCTGGCTGACATCAAAGACCGAAACAATACTAATTTCATGAACTTTAATCGTACTTTGACTCAGAAATGGGATCTATTCCCATCATGGTATTAGAAACCCAAAAGACTTGGAGAAATTAAAAGGGAACACTCTATTTGTATTTTTGCCAGTATTTTATGTTAGTGTTTGTATGGACTGAAATGGGGCTACATTATCTGTCCAATGTTTTACTGACTAGGACTTGAGGGAGTTTGCACAGATTTTTATGACTGTCCTGTGAGTGATTTTGTAATTCTGAAGTTTTTTTTTCTATTTCACTTGTATCCTGTACCTGTAGACCAAAGTGTTACCTCTGCTGCCCACCCACTCCCCACTTGGGAAGGGGCTCCAGTGTCCATTTCCTCATCACCATGAAAAGACCCAAAGGAGCTCATTGATTGAGGTACACAGATCACACAGGCAGTTAACAGTTTTGACAAAATTTTGGTTGGCTGCCCCCCCCCCCCCCCCCAACACACACACTTTGTAGGGTTACTTCATTTAGTTGATGTAATTTAGTACCTTAATGATGTCTATATTACATGTTAGTTGCACACTTTACTTGTGTTTTATTTACTTTTGACTAGTTTATATCACCAGAATCACGTCTGTTTTGACAATAACACAGTGTTGACAGTTTAGCTGCAGCCTGTTTTCTTTTGTTTACTGTCCTCCACTTTAGCTTTCTAACATGAAGAGATTTAACTTCTATGGCTTTGATTTAGGAGTGCAGTATTTCCTCAGAAATGTGTGGATGTAGTTAGTGTATTTGAGGTAAGAAAAGTTACTGTTTTCCACTGTAGTGGATGGAAAACGTGGTCACTGTTCTATTAAAAATCGGTTGTGCTAAAGATTAATTTGTTTCTAGAAAGATGAATTAGATAAGCAGCATTGTCTTGGGTCGCTATGTGAGGGTGCATTAAGTGCAACTGACAACTTTTCCATCACGCTGAATGGGAATTGTGGTCCCCGATTCAATAATAAATGGACTGCAAATCTGGTTGGGAGACCACTTTACATGGGCTAGAGTATGGCAGGGGGTAGGTGAGTACAGCCTACAGTTTGTCTTTAACATGCCTATTTCTAGTTTAGTTTTTTTCATGAGTAGTATAATATGGTGAGTTTACTGGAAGACGAGAAATGTTTGCAGCTTTCAAGATGTACCACAAATACAGACAAAATGTATCAACATTAAAGGAGAGGTTCCACATTTTACTTAGGGTATTCCGTTAGTTATATAGAAACACTATAATACACATGACCAAATATGCAAGACAGATTGATATTTAATGCAAAAGTATTTTAAAAGAATGGTAGGAGAGACAGGGAGAGAATGAGGATGTGAGAGAGGTAGAAAGCTGGTTGTGTGTCACAACAGGATAGAGCCCTGACTGTGGCCTTCTTGTCTAATTTCGACAGTAAGCATGGAACCAGAATGGGCCAAGCAAGGTACAAGGCCAGCTGAGATCTGCTCATCCTTCCTGGGAAGATATAGAGGGGGAAGGAAAGGTGATTTGACTGACTGTGCCACAGCTAACTGGTGCAAATGAGGTGATACAGCAGTGAGTAGAAGTGGCCAAAAAAGTGGACTGGTCTGCCAGGCAGAGAAGCAACACTGCAGCTGAGATTCTGCTTCTGTAAACATACATACCCACACATTATAGCACTACAGCATTGCTCTGCCCTGGCAGCCATCATGGAGGGACAGACATAACACACCCTAAATGCCACTGTGAGGGTTCACTGATAGCTGCGGATTACCACTGTACACATAGCTGTATACTAGCACAAAGTAACTGGCAGCCTCTCAGGTGGAACAGGAGCAAAAATGGGGCAATAACTATTGAATAAAGATATGAAGGGGAAGAGGGTTGTGGAAACATCTGTGATTAATGAATGGGTAAAGCTCTTATACACTACCAGACTGCAGTTAATCAACCACACAGTGAAAACACAAAGACAGAGTTTTGAAAGATTTATGAGGGGGATTATGAATTCATTACAGCTTTGCCTTTCATCCTGGGATTGCTGGTAAAGCATTAGAGCATGTAGTGAGATCTTACCTCTTGGTTGCCTTTTTCCTGGAAATGCAAACAGAAAACCAACAAAGGTGGAATTTTCTTAAGGGCACACTATTTACATTCTTGCTCTATGGGTGAATGTACTTCAGGTTTCTACAGGCAAGCAACAGCTACATGCAGCTGATCTAGTTCAAACCATTTCCAGGGTTCCAGTGGTTTTCCACTGCAAATCTGGCTGTAGTGTTCATTTCAGAGATGCTAGCTTCATCATACATGATGGACATGTGACAAAATTGCAAACGCATTTAGGTTGAAATTGTAATATGTTAAGATTCTAATGGTATTTAAAATGCTTCCTTTAATTACTTTAATTACTGACGAATAATACATTCAAATGATTTACTTATCACCTTCATGTATGGGTATTCATAAGATGTCTTTATGCTTGCTTCAGTCCAAATGAGACTATTGTCATGGATGGATTTACTTGAAAGATTACTGTGTTCTCAAACCATACTGCATTATTAAAACCTGCTTGCAGTTTACTGTTTCTATTTCAGCTGTGTAACACAGACGTCATGACACTTTTGAAAGACTCTTCGTGCCCCGTCATTGTTTTTGGCATGACAATGAAAAGTACAAGATCAATAACTGAGCTTTGGAGCACTCCTACTATCTGTGTTTTTGGAAGCCAAAGAAAGAGTAATTAAACTTAGTAGTCATTTCCAGAATGGAAACTTATTTAGTACACAGGAAACATGCCGCTTTGAAAATATACCTGCATAATGCGAAGCAGTTCAGGCTAGACAGTACACGGAAGTCTGAGAAAACTGCTACAACTTTCTAATAATGGTTTGGCTATATTTTGTAATGATGTAGCAGTACAAATGTATCATCACCATGTTAAAGCCAAATTTATGCTGTGCACCAGAGACAGCAAACTAATATGCTCCAGGCCCTGTGCGCCAGATGAGATAGCAAACTAATATGCTTCAGACTCTGTCCAAGTAACTCGGCAATAAGAATGTCAAGCATTTGCACTAAGTTATATCAGCTGGTTTCGAAATGGGGAGCAGGTTTGCTTTTCAATTTTATAGGTAAATACTAGGCTGTCTTAAGACCATTACAAGCCTAGCCAATAACCAGATGTTGGAATCAAACCATGTGCCTTGTACCTGTGAGACAGACCTTAACCATTACGCCAGTTAGACTATAATGCCCTTCTTACAGCCTCTGATTCCAGCAGCTAAAGGAAGTAGCCATTTATTTTAATAAAGTTATCCTAATGGAAAAGTGCTGTAATTACTTTTTATTTAATTTAAGTTTTACGACATTATATGGAAGATCAACTTAAAAATGCAGAGTTAAGTTGGTTTATGATCACAACTATCTTCTGGGTTAGACTTACAAGCATACTCCATTTAAAAACTGTTTATACAGCAAGTGCTACTTAATCAGTCTGCAGATCACTGCAAGCTTTGCATAAAACCTCTATTCAAAAGATCATTCTAGCCTCAAAAAGGGCAACAAGAATTTAAGGCAGTTTTTCATGGCTCAGTAAGCTAGACAGCTGCCAGTCAGTCCTAATTAAAATGTTGAAGCCACTGATCTTTTTAGTTACTGTTCTCCGAGGCGTTTTAAACTGAACTATATGAGGCAAGTACATGTCAAATGGTGCATTATATTCAATAACATATCTGAGATGCATATGACTTGAAATTAACACTTGTTTGGATCTACTGGAGATGTCTTTGGAAACTAGATAAACCAGACAGAAGGCTTACCAAACTACTGTGGTGATATAATATTCAAACAATGAGGAATTATCCACTAGAAAGCAGAGATCCTTTACGACAGTGTCTGACTGGAAATATGCTGTCACCTGTTATGGTATGTGAAAATGTGTTCATTAAAATGAAAAATGCTTCACTTTGCAGCATTTAATTTGAAACCATTGACCCTGCACTCATTGTTATTATGGTCTAACCCATGCAGCAGCAATTCTGAGTCAATGGAACATCAAACAAAATTTACAATCATCTGCAAATCTACACATCTTTGAAACCTTATAGGCTGCTCTTCTGCTTTCTTTCCCTGCACTTTTCCAGAATTCCTTTCCTGCACTTTTCCAGAATTCCAAGTGCTTGCTGAAGCTGCCGGAGTTTTTCGAAGATACTTATGTACTTTTGCTTGTAATGCTGTACATTAGTACACAAGGGCAAGTCCACACTACTGTGTGCTGCCGTAATCCAGTATATGAATCAAGCAAGTTCATTTTGGCACATTGGTTTAACACTGCTGCTAGACCTAGTCTCTGGACAACTCCTGCATTCAATTCCCACAGCATCTACATGCCTACTTGCCTGAACAAGTCACTTAACCAAGCCTTATCTGCACATCAATACCCAAAAAGGAACCATGTGCAGTAAGATTAGCCAGCGTTTTTTTTTTCCATACTACTTCCCTGATGAAGTAAAGTCGGATTACTATCCTTCATTAAGTACTTTTTTTTATGGACAAACACAACTGACTGTACAGAATATTAAAAGCCGTGCTTTATCCCAGCTCTCCTATGCCTTACATTTTATTTTTTAGCATATAACTTTCCTCTAGTTTCCCCCTCACCTACATGATTTCTCCACTTTCCCAACCTTCAGAGCACAACTCAGAAGATACCTATATCAAAATCTGACTGGAAGTGCTTCTGCACTAGACATCACCTAATTCCCCCCATTCCCACCCGCTGCTTCCCTTGAATATTTATAACTAAATATTAACCTACATTTGCTTTTTTAATCTGTTAATTTTTATATACTGTTTCAATTGTTTAATTACAGAAGGTAGAGAATCACATATTCTATGTTTATGAATCTGTTCAGTTTTTCTTCACCTGGACGGTGCATGCAAATGGTCTAATATAATCTACTACTATGGTAAATAAACTAAAGTCACACTATTTCCAAGAGTGGTATGCAACGTCCACATTGCATAAACTGGAGAGTACTTCTTACAAAGTCAGACATCAATTATACCACTTAAATGAGTCCAATATGCTGGAGTTTAATATAAGAGGGTATCAAAAGTCTAGCAGAGAGGGTAAGATGATGTGACTGAATTCATGCCATTTGACAACCCAGGTCACTAGTTATGATGGCTTTTGTTTGAGCTTACTACAACAGTATTGTTCAAGGCAATACAAAGCATGAGAATGTGATTGTTAAGCCTAGCCCATAGTTATGTGGCTTTCGCCACCCCTTTGAATAAAATAAACTGCCTATCATTTTGCTCATCAAGCTGTCAAGCAGAACGAATGAAGTAATCCCTGCAATATATCTGCAATCTCCCCCCCATTGGTCAAGAGAGGGTGCTCTGCCTCACATACCGTTTTTTTTCTCAGGGCAGCATAGTCTGATGAATCTGTCCCTCCCTGTGTCCCTTCCCTCGTTCTATAAGTGTCAAGGTTTAGTTTCTCCCTCCAGGGTTCTAGGGATCTAGATTTTTTGATTGAATTGATACATCAATGATCTGGCCATTTGACATATTATATGTCACAGGCAGGTCACCATTCCCGAGAGCGAGATGAGCTGGAGGAGAGAGAGCTTTCAGTCAAGCAGCATAAGCATATATTTTGAGACCTTTTCTCCTTGGTGAGGAACCTTTGGGCCTTTTGGGATTCTCAGGTGTCAGGTCAGATCTGGTCAGATACATTGTACAGCGGTACTCAATCATAGGTCTAATAAGATGAGAGTACAGGAGGGAATGACCTCCTTGATCTAGATGTGAATCCCTTTGATCAGGGGGTGGATGATATAGAAGGTTTTACTACTACTAGCAAACATGAGTGTCAAACCAAAAGGCTACTGTCAACCTGGGTTGGATTGCCACCTATATGGTAGCTAGGGGGTAGCCTTTTTTTTCCCAGTATGACTATGCATTTTTTTTTGTTAACTCAGGGCCATGGCTCTGGCACCAGTTATCCATTTCTGTGAGGCCCTTCTGTCAGATGTGTTTTACTATGGCGCCCAGTTTGCAGTCATCTGCAAACTTTGTGTCTCATATAACCCTCCTGTGTTGCTTGTGCAGAAAAGTAGAAGTAGATGCCGAAGGACCCAGGACTGAGACCTGTGGGCTTGACAGGACACCACTTGTGACTTATCTGACATGGCTCTCGCTCAGCAACTCCCTGGTGGGTTCTGTCACTTAGTTTGCAACCCATGATGTATGGTATGGGTTGGGTTACATTTGCCTTTTGAGATGACCTGAGATGGTATTGTGTCGAGGTATTGTGGCCCCTTGCCTTTGGCTGGTGGGACTGCCTTTCCTCATCAACCCTCATCAACTGTGGTTGGGAACTGTCTCAAAAAAGTTTAAGAAAAGAGGATCTGGCTCTACCAAACAAACAAAAACAAACTGAGTTGGATCCAAAGTCTGCAAGTTCCTATGTCTTTATTTATGAGTTCCATTATGGTCCTCTCCATGGCTTTGCATAAGGCTTGTGTCAAGCTAATGGGGTATTTCAGGTCTGTGGAGTATCATGTGATTGCTATAAGATAACAGAACACAGATGTCTCTGTCACTTCACTATAGACTAGCAGATTGCCTCTGAGTTGGATGAAAGAATGACAGTATAGCTACAGAACACACAAGAAAGATGACGCAGGTTCCAAAGCTGCAGCTGATGGTATAAAGAACAGACAGACCTTGACAATGTTTTTCTGCTAACCAAAAGCTGTCAAGTGCATCAGGAAAACTCTCAAATGTGAAACATTACAAGAGGTTACATAGCCTGGTAAACACCTACGAACTTAACGACCACAAGGGCCTTTTTAAGCCTAGCCAAGCATCACTAATCTCTGACAAGTTCTTATACCTTTTATGAGAAGCAGGGGCTTGGGATATTAACTATTTGTAGGCTGCCTGTGTGCATTAGAGACACAGGTGTCAATATCAGGGATGAATTTCCTGCTCCCCACCCAATTGTCCAGGTTACAGTGGTTTGTACAGAGCCACAGTACCTGATTATCACTGATTCCCAACTGTGCAGCTGTGTTGTGACCAACACTATCACCACTAATAGGACAGCACCTCCAGAATCAACACCAAACCTCAGAGGAACTACTATCCCTTCAGCCCACATTAGTAAGCATGATGGCTTGGCACTTTCCAAATGCCTCTATCACTAGCCAAGTTGAAATAAGCACCCTGACACCATACGTGTTTCTCATGTTTGCTGACAACCACCTACTACTTACACTGATGCAGTGTGTGAGAGTAGTAAGTTATTCAACGTCACTGGAAACAAAGCTCTCACATAAAGCCACTGCAAAGAATGAACAGTTTTGTGAGTAACGCACACCACCAACACTATAACCATCACACAGTATAGGCTGAAGTTCTTGCAAGTAACCTACCAAAACAATAAAAGCCACAAAAATATAACCCAAGAAATAAGTACCCCCAGCCACTTCAAAGTACAACTACAGCACCCGCCATGAAACATGCATCCAAACTCAGCATCTCAACTCAAAAGCCCATAAGGCAAACCCCCACACTATGCAACATCCTAGTCACAGGGGACTTCAAAAACACACACTGATGCATCATTCACTGGACTGAATAGAGAATCACAGTTAGGTGCCTATCGGGTGCCAGGATTTGCCACATCACACAGGTCTTACACCACAAGTGCACATATGGCACAGTCATAATACATGTGGGGTAAACTACTTGACAAACACCTCCATGAACTATAGGAACAGACATGATGGAGCTCTCGGAATACGTGGCTAAGGCAGGCATGAACCTAATCTTGAGCAGCATTTCACCATCATTGAAAATTATGCTAAAATAAGAACAAAATATTAACTTCAAAAATTGGCTTAGCTTTTAGCATCAATCAAGAGGGGTCCAATACATATCAGCCAGGGAGGACATGGTAGACAGCCCTACCTGCTTTTCCAGGGAAGGTCGGCACTTAGCTCCCCGAGGCTTTTGTAAATTGGCTAAAACCTTGCCCATACATAGTGTGTATTTAGGCAAGGTCATTCTTCAAATCTTCCAGCTTAACCAGAGTCCAGATAACATACAAGTTACTGTTACTCAACATCAGGAATCTAGAAAAAAATCCACTCCTTTAAGGCACTGCTTAACCTGGAATGCATTAATATATTCATTCTCATGGAGAGGTTCAAGACCAACAAAGGCATCCCATCAGGGCATGTTTCAACACCTACCAGTTGTTCAGGCCCACTGCACTAGATTAAGGCACTAAAGGTGCTGGCATCTGTCTTCGTAAAACAAAATCTTACCTCTAACCTTGTGAAACAGGATAATGACCTGGAACACATCCAAATCCAACTTCTCAATGAAAACCCTTATCATATCAAAGCTAACCGAAAGATCTCCTCTATACACCTCTTCACCTATACCTTCTACCCAACTAGTATGGAGTCCCTATGTATTAGGCCAACCATCCTTCTCCTGGGGGACTTCCAACTACCCACACACAAACGGGGTGATTTATACATCCTCATACATGCATGCCAAGAGATTTCTGGACTTTTACAAACAGAAATTCTCTGCACCAGTTAGTCTGCACCCCAAATAGGGATACAAAATCCTGGACTTGGCCCCACCAGTTGTAATTTCCCCTCTGGTCAAATTGGACAATAATTAGTCACATTCGCTATAAGTCTGCAGTGGAAAAAATCTTCAAATACCTCGGCATTCATAGGTTATGTGAAGGCTAATCTACTAAAAATCAGTGATCTGGCTAAATTCAACATCCCCCTCCAATGACCCCACTGCATACGCAGAATCTCTTACAGCCATATTCTATGAATGTGTGAATACAGATGCATCTGTCTGCCTCTGAAGTAAATACAACACCAAACATACTCTATAATGAAAGAAAAAACTTACTGCATGCAGTAATACATCTAACTCTTAAGATGTCAAAAATGCACTTGCTAAACAAAGGATCATCATGGAAATAATAAGTAAGGACATGGGTAACCTACAACTCTTGATCCAAGCCAGTTTGGTTTTGATAAGGGCAGATCCTACCAGCTTACTTGGTAAACTTCTTTAAAAAGGATAATGAAGCAATGAAAAACTGGTACACAAGGTATATACAGACCTCACAAAGGCATTCAACACCACCCCCCACTCAGGTATTGCTGATAAACTTTCCACGCTCTAGGTGAACCCCTATGTAACTCAGCAGATAGTAAAATGGCTCACAAACAGGACCAAAAAAAATTCTCTAGTGATGCATTGCATGGTTCAGTCCTTTGGCCACTTTTCTTTTGGGCATTTACTTCTCCAACAGACCAAGTATGTAGATGGCTGTAAACTTAGTGCCATCATAAACTCTCTAGAGAACACAAAGATCCTCCAACAGGGCCTTTTGCAATTATGGACTAAAACTAAATGCAAAAAAATGTATAACAGTCTCCTTCAGCAAGCACAACATCCTTTGTAACTATCACATTGACAATGCATCCCTGAAAATCATTTTGGCATTTAGAGACCGGAGAACCTATGTGGAGAACAAACTCCCCTTCGATCACCATGTATCCACTATTTAAGTCCTTTTTCATTGTATAGCTTATTAGTTAAATGTATTGTGTCAAGATCCAGTGATGTGATCACTCCACTGTATTTGGCACTAATTAGGTTGATCATGCAGTATAATGCTCCCTTTGGTATGTACCTGTCCAAATGCTTACAACTTGAATGACCACAATGCTCTCATACCAAGAAAAATCAAGGGCCTAAAGCATAAAAACTATACTATCTTAAAGCCTCACCCCTTTTCGGAATACCATACCAGGCTAGTGATGGGCGATGTCTGACCCTTACATATAGCCCTTAAACCTGCTGCACATCTGCAAATACAATGGTAACAAACATCTGCTCCAGAGATCTCAATCTCAACACAAATATAAAATGTTGGAGGGATAGTTATGTATCACGGGGAATATCACCTCTTTGGAACAGTCATCTTCTTCACATAAAGCAAAGTACTTCCCTTATTCTACTCCATCTGGACGATTTTTGGGAACTGCAAATTCACCCATCTTAGCACCCTGGTCTCTTATGGACAGGGGGTAAAATGTAAACATTCTACCTACCTTATTTGCACTTACATTACAAGGGATAAAAAAATAGGACTAAGCTTCTAAAGATCCTCACTGATCAATAACCTAGCAAGTACCGATGACCCTATCCACTACCAAGTACTTGACAAAAGGCAACTGGACTGGTCAGTTTTGTTTCTGCATATGATATTGTTGGGGAACTCCTCTATTTGAATGCAAGACAACTCTTGGAACTGGATCTATGCTATACTATGGTGATGAGCAATTTAAGGTTTACTGTAAGACCTAAGGAATAGTAATGACCAAATAACTACCCTTTGAGAATGAACTGACTACGATTTAGCAACTATCCATGAAAGCAACCGCCTGAATCTAAAATGGTCTCAGGATGTAGGAAAAAACACAAGGCTAGTCATCTTAATGACCCAGAAAAGGACTGCCAAGAAACTAAATGGTAGGGAAAAGAAAAGTACAGTTTTGTACCTACCATAAATGTAGATGTTCGAAGATCCACATTGCTGCAGTCATAACCTGTGGGTAGTCCGCTGTCCTCGGTCGGCCCGAATACCAAAGTGTTAGGCTGGCGTCGGTCATGGTCGCTCAGATCTGACGTCAGTGCGTGGTACTAAAGCGCATGACCGACGTCATATCCTCAGTCTTTCTTGCCCCAGATGTCAGAAGGCCCTAAAAAGAAAGGCCATAGCCAAAAAACAGAAAAACACCCAACCACCCATGTACAAACAATATTTACAACCCAAACTACAGTGGGGAAGGAGGGAGGGTAAATTGGACTGCAGCAATGTGGATCTTCGAACATCTACATTTATGGTAGGTACAAAACTGTACTATGTTCTTCATCTCACACTGCTGCAGTCATAACCTGTGGGTAGAATCCCAAAGCAAAGGTAAAGGGAGGTTGGCAAAATCATAAAGCATTGGGAGCTGCTAACATGCCCTGCAAAACTGCCGTGGCAAACCCAGCCCTAGATTTGGAATAAAGAAGAAGATGGTAATGCTTAGAAAAAGTGTGCACTGAACTCCAAGTAGCTGCCTCTAAAATATCCTTAGTAGCTACACCCCTTAAAAAAGCAGTAGAAGTGGCAGTAGCCCTAGTGGAATGAGGTCTGATTCCAGCCGGAATCTCCTTACCATGATGAGAATAACAAAAAGCAATACAATGGCCAATCCACTTAGAAATAGTTTGTTTAGAAACAGGTTTCCCCTGAGAACCCAAAGCAAAAGAAACAAACAACTGTTGAGACTGTCTGAATCCTTTAGTACTGCTCAAATAATAACGCAACTGCCTATGAATATCCAAAGAGTGCAAAATTTTTTCCCCTTTATTTTGGGGATCAGCATAAAAAGTAGGCAAATGAATAGATTGGTTCAAGGCCACATTTGAAACAACTTTAGGCATAAAAGTAGGGTTAGTACGCAGGGATACCCTATCCTTATGAAAAATCAGGAAGGGTTCAACTGCCATTAGAGCCTGTAATTCAGATACCCTTCTAGCAGACGTAATGGCCAACAAAAAAGCAGTCTTCCAAGACAAAAACCTCAACTCAGCTGTAGCTGCAGGTTCAAAAGGAGGTAAAGTGAGTTTCTCCAACACAAAATTGAGATCCCAGGAAGGAGTAGGAGCCCTACGTGGGGGTCTTATGTTCTTTGCCCCTCTAAGAAATTGCTTAAACAAAGGATGAGAGAATAATGGTGGGTCACAGTGATAGTGAGCAGAAATGGCTGCAGCATGAACTTTTACAGAGGAGAAAGACAAACCTTTGTCTAGTAATTCTGTAAGATACTGAAGTGAAACACTCAAATTAGGAACTGAAACATCAAAGCTCTTTGCTTTGCTCCAAAGAAAAAATCTCCTCCATTTATCAGCATAAACTTTCCTTGTACTAGGCCGTCTGGCCTCCAAAATAACATTCAAAACTTGTTGAGGAAGCTGCGACCCTCCAGGTTCTAGAACAGAATATGCCAGGCTGTCAGATGCAGGGACTGTATCTTGACATTGAGGAAATGATTGCTTGCCTGGGACAAAAGGTGTGGAATTGATGGCAAAGGCCAAGGAGGCTCCCTTACTAAACTGCTCAGCAGAGGGTACCAGTGCTGACGTGGCCAATCTGGAGCTATTAGAATCATGGAGGGCTTGTCCTGTCTGACCTTCAAGAGCACCTTGGGAAGGAGGCAGAGGAGGAAAGGCATAGACGTGAAGATTGTTCCAACTGAATGATAGAGCATCCACTTTCCAAGCTTTTGGATGAAACATCTTTGTGCAAAACTTTGGCAGCTGGAAATTTAGTGGAGAAGCGAACAGATGTCTGGAGTCCCCCAAATCACCGTAAACTGTCGAAATACATGAGGATCCAATTTCCACTCGTGGGGATCCACCATCTGTCTGCTTAAAACATCCGCTAAGGAGTTCTGTGCTCCTGGCAGAAACCTTGCCTGAAGAGTGAGGTGCAAACTGAGAGCAGTCTCCCACAAAATCATAGCTTGCCTGCAAAGAGGGTACGAATGGGTTCCCCCTTGCTTGTTGATGTACCACATGACAGTTGTGTTGTCAGTTTGAATCAACACTTGTCCTGGGTGAAGTAGATCCTTGAAAGCCATCAATGCAAATTGGACTGCTAACATTTCCTTCATGCTGATATGCAAATGTTGAAGTCTGGCAGGCCACGTGTCTTGAATCCATTTTCCATTGAGGTGTGCTCCCCAAGCCTTGTCTGAGGCATCTGCCGTTAAGATCTGACTCGCCTCTGGTCGGGTCACAGAGAGTCCCTTGTTTAGGTGACATTCCTGAGCCCACCACAAAAATTCCTTTTGAATGCAAGGTATTATCTGAATGACAGTGTCCAAATCGTGGCAGTGTTGAGTCCATACACTTTTGAGATACCATTGTAGCTTCCTCATATGCAGTTTGGCATTGGGAAGCACCAGAATACAAGATGCCATGAGCCCCAAGGCTTGAAGGACTGTCCTTGCAGTCAGCCTGGACCGTAGAGACAATTGGTGGAAGTAAAGGGTAAGATTTCTCTGCTTGTCCGGGGTCAAAAACGCCATCTGAGAGGCTGTGTTCAGTCTCACACCCAGAAAGCACATGTCCTGAGAGGGTACTAGACTGGACTTTATTTCGTTCACAGAATACCCTAGGCACCTTAACACTGCCATAACATACTTTAGATGGTGAAGTAGCATGTCTTTGTCTTGAGCAAGAATCAGGCAATCGTCCAAATAAGGATAAATTTGTATTCCTCTTAACCTTAAGAAGGCTATCACCGGAGCCAGAACTTTTGTGAACACCCTGGGTGCAGTAGATAAGTCAAAGGGCAATGCAGAGAACTGATCATGTAAAGTCCCAGCCCGAAAACGCAGGAATCTCCTGCAGCTGGAGATGATAGGAATATGAAGATAAGCCTCTTTGAGATCCAGAGTTACCATCCAGTGATCTTTGCCTAGCAGAGGCAGAAGTTGTTGCAAAGTCAACATTTTGAATTTTGGAATGTCCAGGTATGTGTTGAGAATAGACAAATCCAGAATTGGCCTCCAAGTGTTTCCTTTCTTTGGTACAAGAAACAGGCGAGAATAAAATCCTAGGCCCACTTCTGACGGAGGAACCTGCTGGATAGCCCCAATTTGAAGAAGTAAAGAAATCTGTTTGTGAGCCTCCACCCTTTGCTGAGGAGGAACGTCTGGCATGCCTTTGAAAGGAGGCAATGTGTGGAAATAAAACTTGTAGCCTCGGTTTATAATGTCCAACACCCATTTGTCCTGGGTGACTAAAAGCCAGTTTTGCCTGAAAAGTGCCAACTTTCCTCCCAGAGGAGCTGCCAGACAGGAAGGATCGGGCAGCTGAAGATGCAGGTCATTGGATCTGCTTACGAAAGGACTGGCCCCTGCCCTCACCTGTAGACTGTGCAGGGGAACTCCACGTCCTAGGCCTGAAAGAACCCTGTGCATGAGCTCTGCCCCTACCACGCCTAGACCTGCCCCTAGACTGTAAATCCGAAGAAGGGTAAGCCCATCCCTTAGTAGGCCAATTTCTGCTAAACTTAGGGGGCTGCACCTGTAAAAAATCCTTAACAGTCTGCATAGACTTAGCTTTGCCTTCCATTTTCTTCAAGACTGACTCCACAGGAGAACCAAACAAAACTTCAGACTGAAGGGGAGCATCCAAAATTCGAGCTTTAACATGCTCTGACAAGTTCTGATCCTTAAGCCAGGCGTGTCTACGAATAACTGATCCAGTGGCAGCCACCCTGGAAGAAGCCTGTAAAGCATCAAAACCACATTGCAAAGAATGCTTACCCACTTGATCAGAGGCATGAACCAAATCCTGTAATTCCTTACACTCTATGCCCTCTGCTAAAGCATCTACCTTAGATTTTAACTGACTAAAGAGAAAATTTTGGTACTTCAGTATATGAAACTGGCAATTCAAAGCCCTCATTGCAAGAGTGGAAGAGGTATACACTTTTTTACCCCACCTATCCAACGCTCTAGAGTCTTTATCCATAGGAACTGGATTCTTTACAACAGAAGCCCTGACACCCTTAGGTCCCTGGCTAATAGTTTCTGGGTCAGCCCTTGGGCTCTTATACAAATATTTATGAGCCTCTGGCACTCTGTAATACCTGTCTGGCTTAACCGGGGCAGGAGGCAAAGAGTCTGGATTAAGGGAAGCCTCAGAGAAAACATCCTGAACAACATCCAAAACAGGAGGTATAGCCAAGGGCCTATGTTGCGGTAAAAACAAGAATTCCCTAAGCCTCTTTCGGGAATCTGAGAAATCCTGACCTTCCCATTTAAAATGCTCCCTCATAGAATGCAGGGTTTCTGAAAAAGAAAAATCCTCTGGAGGGGAAGCAGAAGGACTAGAATCCACTGCGTCTGAATCAGAATAAGGGGGAAAATCCTGAATGTCTTCAGCCGAAGACTCTGAGTAATCTGAAGAATGTTCCAATCCTTCCACCTCTGGCTCCACCCTAGGCCTCTTATCTGGAGGGGGCATAGAACCTCTGATCAAGATAATCAAATCTTCTGCCATTTTAAGCATGTGTTTTTTAGGTACAGAACCTGCAGAACTAGGACTGGCGCCAGAGGAAGACAAACCAGGCCTGGCCTTGGAAGGTACCTTAGAGACAGAGGGAGAAGGCCTAACCACCTTATGTAAAGAAGGGAGTACAGCAACCTGAGAGGCCCCCTCAGCCTGACCCAACTCCTGAGAGGCCACATCTTGCAAAATTAAAGGTTCCCCCTGAGACTCAGCTGAAACCTCGGCTGGATCCACAGATTCCACCGTGGTTTCTAAAGAACTAGCGTCCGGAACGGATGACTCATCCTGTTTGGATTTTAACGATTTCTCCTTACGCTTCTTAGCGGTAGCGGGCGTCGGAAGATCCAACGGCATATTGTAATTACACCGCTTACCGAAGACAAGCCTAGCACAATCTAACCTACGTTTAATGGTGCGCTTATTAAATTTAGCACAAAAGCGACACCCGACTACGTCGTGCTCAGGCCCCAAGCAAGGAATACAGAGAGAGTGGTAATCCCTATGAGGTATCCGTTTCCCACAAGAAATACAATTATTCACTTTTTCTGACATCCGGATTTAACTGAGGCAAGAAAAGACAAAAATATTCCCCAACGGGGTACTTAGCCCAACTTGGTTTTCGGTCTGAAACTCAGAATACGAAAATTTCAGGACGCCGAACAGCACTTGCAAACGCTGCTTCTGCTTCGGACCATGCGGCAAGAAAGACTGAGGATATGACGTCGGTCATGCGCTTTAGTACCACGGCGTACTGACATCAGATCTGTGCGACCATGACCGACGCCAGCCTAACACTTTGGTATTCGGGCCGACCGAGGACAGCGGACTACCCACAGGTTATGACTGCAGCAATGTGAGATGAAGAACATCAGATAAATAGCCACTGTGGAATTCTGGAATTTAAAACTTCATTTAGGAGTAACAGAATGGGATATGTACTTCAGTAAAAGCAGGCTTTCCTTATGAAAAATTCTTAGATGATATATACACATATACACGCACACATTATTTATATATATATATATATATATATATATATATATATATATATATATATATCTGTGTGTGGGTGTGTGTGTATCACACACATTATATATATATATATATATATATATATATATATATATATATATATATATATATATATGTGTAGCAAGCAAACAAAAAAGTCCCAGCCGTGTATATTGAAAAAACCAAGATTAGATGGAAGAAGACAGCAAAAATATATCACAATGTTAGATCCAACGATATAAGGTATCTCCACTGAAAGAATCCACTGAAGAAATCAAATGCAAAACAAGTACTTTAATAACACAAAAAACAAAAACAAAGATGAGCGCTTTCGCGGACTCCCATCCGCTTCATCAGATAAAAATACATAGTAGGCAGTTGATTTAAATACAATAGAAAAAAGTCATGTGATCAATTAAATCATTAATTAATAAGGTGTGCTCTCTTATTATCTAAAATCTTAATTAGAAGCAGTTTAAAACAGTTCAACTAAATAATGTATATAAACTACTTCAAAATATACGAAGTTAAAAATAATAAGTATATTGAGCATATATAAAAATATGTATAAAAATCTTCTACAATATATAAGGAATAAATATAATAAATATATAATATAATATAAGTATAAGTATAAGTAATGCAATTTCCTGCCCTTTAGGTATGGTTTAATAGATACTGTGTCATCGAGTCCCATGGATCTATGGGCACCCAGTCTTAGGATCCATGACAATTCAGCTTGTTCAGTCCTGTTAACCAAATCCCCAAGACGTGGATTTATAACTTGTAAATGCAATACTTGGTATAAAAATGTGTGTAAACTGCCCTTATTTAATGTGTGTTTGGCTATTGCACTATATTCATGTCCCCTGTTATAACAATACTGGTGATCCCTGATTCTTTCGCGTAGGGACCTATTTGTCTTTCCCACATAAAATTCAAAACAGGTGACACAATGTGCAATATAAACCACATTTTTTGACTGGCAGTTGCTATTATTACGAATTTCCCATAATTTGCCAGTCATAGGGTGTCTATAAAACCTGGATTCGTCTATGAACTGACATTGTGGGCAGTGGCCACATTTTCTTGTTCCCAAGAAAAACAATTGCGTCCCTGGAATAACAGGGACTAGGGCAGTCTGAGAATCAACCTGAGTACACAACAATTGTTTAAAATTACACATATTGCTAAAAACAAAATTAGGATGAGAGCCTACTAATTTCTTAGTGTTATCATCCACTAATAAAATATTCCAATTACATTCAATGATGTTCTTTACCATGTCAAAATTGTTGGAAAAAGGGATGATAAATGTACTATTATTCTGTATATTCATGCGGCTACGTTTTACATTTGCTTGAATATTTCTATTGGAAAAATATGGTGATGCCCTATTGGTTCTTAATCTATTAACATCAGAATAAATACAATCTATTTCACCTTGTGTGTAACCTCTATTAATCAAAGCTAACTTAAATTTTCTTAACTCTAAAAAATATTGCTCTTCCTCACATGAGAGTCTAGAAAGTCTCATGGCTTGACCTTTGACAATATTATGAAACACTGTAGGATTGTGCATACTAGTTCTAAATAAAAAGGAGGGTCTATAACAGGGTTTGCGATATAACTTAGTCAAACATGAATTATCTTTGATAAAAACAGTAACATCTAGGTAATTAATGTTAAGCTTAGAATATTCAATGGTAAACTTTAAAAAAGTACTAGTCACATTCAGTTCATTAAAAAAGGAAGTGAGGGCTTCTAATGTATCATTCCAAAGAAAAAAGAGATCATCCACAAATCTAGAATAAAATACAATTTTAGGATGTCCTATAATATGTTGCAATTCCCATGATAACATAACCAAGTTGGCATAACTATTCGCACAACTTGTGCCCATGGCTACCCCCTTTTTTTGTCTGTAGCAAGTAGATTCAAACATGAATATATTGTTGTCAAGAACCATTTCTAATAATAAACATATAAACTCAATACGCGTAATGTCAAATATCCTATTATTGACTAATAAGTCCCTAACCAAATTAATGCCTTCTAAGTTAGGAATACAAGTAAATAGGGATTTGACATCCATGGTGACCATAATAATGTTTTCTAGACTATTCATGTGTGAAACACATTCATAAAGCTGGGTTAAAAATTGCTCCGTATCTTTCAAAATGTGTTTATATTCAGCAATGATTATTTTAAGTTCATTTTCTAAATATAAAGAAAGAGGCTCTGTGAGCCATCCTGATCCTGCTACAATCGGTCTTATTTCTGGTTCCATAAAATTTTTGTGTAATTTGGGCAGCCCATGAATAGCAGGTATTGTCGGATTTAAAACTATAAAATAATCATACAATTCTTTGGTAAGTATGTTCATACATTTACATTCAGTTAAAACATTGAACATATTATTTTGTAGTTCTAAGAAAATATCTTTGTGAACTATCTCATAAGCTTCATCGTTCAACATAGCTAACATTTTGTTTCTATAAAAAGACGTATCTAAAACTGTAACAGGCCCTCCCTTGTCAGCAGGGCGTATTGTGATGTTAAAATTCTTGCGTAAGCTTAAAAGGGCTTCTCGTTCTAGTTTAGTTAAATTATCATTTATAATAGGTGTAGAAAAAGAATCTTGCTCATAAAACGAATTTTCAACTGCCTCTAGGAAAACTTGAAGGTTATAAGGAAGCGGTGGTGTATAAAGACTTCTATTTTTAAAAACATTTTGACTACTCATTTGTGCATTGGTATAACAAAGTTGTAAAGATACCTTGCGTAAAAATGTCCTAACAGCCAAAATTGCTTGGGTAATGTCCATGTTAGAAGTAGGGATGAAACCCAATCCTTTGTTAAGTACTGCCAGTTCAGCTGAAGTTAAGCGATGCTTAGATAAATTCACAACTAGTTCGTTTGATTCCAAAAATTCGACAGGACTCGTGAGTGTTGCATTTCTTTCCTTTTTGCTCCTCTGGCAATATCTAGGTCCATTGACCTCTTTCTGCCTGTTCTTATTGGTAGAGGGACTTGTAGAGGAGTTTGTAAAAAAGGTTGGCTTTCATTCTTCTCCAGATTAATTTTGCGTCTAACGGCACTCGCGATTGTGGATGGGACAGTATCTGGCATATCGCTATGAGAGATGTCCTGTTGTTTTGTTACTATATTTTCCGCCGGTGTAGTGTAGACAGAATTGCTTCCATCAGGTGAAGTAACATTAGCACAAGCTGAAATGTGTGAAGCGACCAAGTTTGTAGTTACATTAGTTCCTGCTAGACCCGCCTGTTCAGACCTGGTTTCGTCATGTAATTTCCTGTTCCTTTGGGTGTCTCTTGGAATCGAAGCCGATGGAACAGCAGTTGCAAATGGAACTGATTTTTCTCTATCATTCACATTGCTATTAGAACCTTGAGACCTATTAGGTTCATTAGCATTGTATCTTGGCCATACAAAAACATTATTTTTGCGAAAGTCCTCAAGATCTCTGTTGAGTTTTTTCTTTTTAGAATCTAATAGATTTGTCTCGTATCTTGTAATTTTATCTATTAGATCATGCATAAATAATTCCGTTTGTGCTTCACCATTCAATTCAATCAATTTATCTTGTAAATTCACAATTTCTGTTTTTAAGTCATTCTCCATAGGCTTGAAAAAGTCTATTAGTAAATTAATATATGCCTTGCTAGTATTTAAATTTATTTGTTGCCATTGAGTTAGGAGAAGTGGATATGTGTTGCCGTATGTGGGCATGTTTAAAACTCTTAACCCACGTGGTACTACGTTACAAGCTAATGAGGCTTCCATATGAAAGCGTTGAGCTTGTAACCTTTTAAATT
Organism: Protopterus annectens; assembly: GCF_019279795.1. NCBI lineage: Eukaryota > Metazoa > Chordata > Ceratodontiformes > Protopteridae > Protopterus > Protopterus annectens. Next base: position 1,388,492,864 of record NC_056725.1, read on the forward strand.
TATACAGGTTATTTTCAACATTTCTTTGTAGCAAACGTATCTCCTGTATATTTAAAAGACAGTCATCAGCATCATCTTTTGATATATTGTTACCTTTTTGTAGCAACGGATTAACAGTGTCACTTAGAGCACCAAGTAATCTTCTGTTTGAAAATACTGATTCAGCGACATTCATCTCTTCAGTCAAACCCCTGGTTTCGGCTCCTTCCATCTGGCCCCAAATAGATGTGTAGCAAGCAAACAAATTTATTCCTCATATATTGTAGAAGATTTTTATACATATTTTTATATATGCTCAATATACTTATTATTTTTAACTTTGTATATTTTGAAGTAGTTTATATACATTATTTAGTTGAACTGTTTTAAACTGCTTCGAATTAAGATTTTAGATAATAAGAGAGCACACCTTATTAATTAATGATCTAATTGATCACATGACTTTCTTCCATTGTATTTAAATCAACTGCCTACTATGTATTTTTATCTGATGAAGCGGATGGGAGTCCGCGAAAGCGCTCATCTTTGTTTTTGCTTTTTGTGTTATTAAAGTACTTGTTTTCCATTTGATTTCTTCAGTGGATTTTTTCAGTGGAGATGCCTTATATCGTTGGATCTAACATTGTGATATATTTTTGCCGTCTTCTTCCATCCAATCTTGGTTTTTTCAATATATATATATATATATATATATATATATATATATATATATATATAGATAGATATATATATATATATATATATATACACACACACAGACATACACAAACACGTGAATATGCTGATTTACACATTCACATGCTTGTGGCTACATATTATGCACATTAAAGTCTATACCTGCATATGACTATATACATGTGTAAATATATGCATACATATCTGCATAAACACATATGCACATACACAAATATACACACAGAATGCATAAGCTACATAGACGTACAATACATAACCTTGCCTTTCTGGTTTGTATCACAGCTTAAGTGTCCAAAAATAAATAAATAAATAAATAAACCAATGACTGTTATGACAATAAATGGTTTCACACTGCAGTTGTGCGTTTACAATCTCAGCTAACATACAAAGAATTCTTTTCTGGTGGATCCAGTATTGGATTTCTCTTCTCTTCCATTACAATCTACCATTTTCTTTCTCAGAAGGCCCTGTGCTCAGGAAGTTGACATGTCCCCTGCTACTGCACACCATACTGTACACCCAACAAATAACATATGCCAAGCTTGACCCATTTCATACCTGCAACTCACTAAGCACATTTTCAGCAAACTAGGAACAATGAAAATGTGATAACTGCACACCACTTAATATACAAGTACATACAGCCATGACTGGATACAGGGGCTGTCTAAGCACAAGGGGATGAATTGAGTATTTCAAACTCATTATAGTGGGGTCCCGCTTAAATTAAAAAAAAAAAAAAAAAAAAAATATATATATATATATATATATATATATATATATACACACACACATATATATATATATATATATATATATATATATATATATATATATATATATATATATACACACACACACACACACACACACACACATATATATATATATATATATATATACACACATATATACACACACAAAAACAGCTCTTACCCTATTTTACCTGGTGCTACTCTATGAATTGCCTGAATTTCAATATTGTAAATCCAGCAAGGTGAAACGGAGTTTTCAGATGACCAGAAGGCCAAAGGCTAAAAAAATCTAACTTATAAAATACAAAAGTTCCGAAGAAGACCAGTCTCCTGGAGTTGCTATCAAGGCAATGTTTACTGGAGATGTTACACAGAATCAAGTACAATAATGTCTGCAGAGAAATTAAGACACTTTCAATGAAAGCACTGGAAAAACAGCTCTGCCTGGACTGGGCTAAACTTTAACTGCAACATTTGCTAACAGACAATACCAACCACATTATCTTTTACCATCAGGGCGGTCAATCTAGTTGTAAAGGGTCTGCATGGCAAACTGTCATCTCAGATATATAAAGCAAACAATTCTGGTGCATATGGACTTGCGCATTTGCTTAAGGCACAACCTGAGCTATTAATGATTGCTCATGGTACAAAAGGCTTTCCATGTCTTACTTTCTCCCTTCCGAAAGTAAAAAGGGAGATCAATATACTAATAACCAAGTCTACACCGTGCAGGAACTTAATATGCAATTTATATATAAAAGTGGCTTGTTTTACTGTTTAATTGGTCTGATGAAGTCCCTATGCAATGTGGGACAAAAGTGCTAAACCTTTTGTAATTAAATCACCTGGATTTTTAACTGCTCTTTGGTTGTATATTGTGGTGCGATTTATTCCCTGCCTGGGTTCATATTGAGTTCCTGCACATCATACACTTTATCAGATTGGAGCTGTGTATCCATTGATTTTTTTTTTGTACTAGAGTTCAATGGATTAGATTATATGAAATTCAGAGAATATATTTGGAAAAGAAATATGGCAGGGCCAAAAGGTATAGCGATCCTTATGCAAAGTCAAATTAGTTCCCAGGACAAGGGAATGAAGTTCATAAATTCAGCAAAAAAGGGGTGATGGCCACCACAGTATTTCCAAAAGGCATACTTTGTGTATCTAAACAGGAAAATTTGAATAGAGATGTGCAAGCTTGTCAATCACAAGATCAAATCCCATGGAAAGGGGGTGGGCATCTTTAAAGTTGGGAAAAAAAGGCAAGAGACTCCAAGAGTTGTCTTACCAGCCTGTGTTGAGCCACAATCATTTCCACCATCAAAACAGTCTTAAACTGACAGTCACTGACCACGGGATACACTAGGCCAAGTGCTAGGTAATTGAGGTAGGTCAAAATTTGCTTGCAAACTTATCAGTCGGGGGGGGGGGTATACTATTTTGTACAAACGATGCACATCTCTGACAAGGCAAAACACATCTGCTAGGCAAAGGTTTCCTAGCAGCCTCAATCGCTTCTGACACCACTGCTGGAAGGTTTGATTAGCTCTTTATACCAGGAGTCAGACCACAAGGTGGAACTGATTATCCTCAAATGCAGCAGACTCCCCTGTCTGGGACTAAGTTTTTCCTGCATCATCAGGGACACAAGTCTGAAACCATACCCATACCAGTCACCACACAGGTGACCACAGCGTTTTCTGTTTTTTCTTCAAAGACCCTAGAGATGAGGCATGGCATCAGCAGGAATCTAAACTCCTCCCTGTCCCCTACTACACCAAACAAGAGGTACATTTATACATCTCTGGAGTATCCCACCTCCATAAGGCTGAAAAAAGCATGCTTTGTAATTCAGCAACTCCCATACCTGAATGACATGATTTAGCAAGTCAGTTTGTCCACATTTCCTATGGTGCAAACTGCTGAACCAGTGATACCTCAGCATACAGCTCATCAGAAGTACAACGCCTCTGCAAAGTATGTAGTTTTACTTATTTATGTACCATGTGATTGATGGACTGTATAGATGAATCAAGCAAAAACCCTTTAGGCATTTGTCTTCAAAGATCAATATGGCCAGGATATATGTCTGCAACAAGAGCTGCAAATGTGAAGCCCCTTTCCAGTGTGAAGCACAGCTTTAACCATACAGGAACGAGAGAGGGAGCCTACCCAGACCACCAGCATCCAATATCAGGATCTACAAAATGTGTAAGCTCTAGTAACAAGCTCTCCTGGGCACAAGCAGGGACTGCCCACTACTCCAGGGACAGAAATGTGTGTCTGAAACTGTATGATCAATGAGCATGTGGTAGTTCGGAAATGTTGACACCTCACAGTCCACTGCAAACCCACATCAAGTACGCAAATAACATCATAAAGATTGTGATAACCAAGCCCAGAAAGCAGTCTAGTCAAAGCCTGAAAAACACTATGAAATTACTCAATCACGCTCATCACTTTCATCATTTTCTGGAAATCTCCGTGGGCAGAACAAGTGGAACTGGTTCCAGGCAGCAGCCTATGGATAAAAACTGTGATCGTCACAAATGGGACTGAAGTACTCCCAAGGACAGACACAGCTAAAATATAGTTTCTTGCACGTAGACAGCTGTCCAAACATAGGAATATTCTAATTCCCAGCAGCTTCAGGTGAGCAGGATCCTTTAAGTAGATTTCACATGGAACAGCAGTGTCCTGAAGTCTTGGCTACTGTTATGTCCAAGTAAATGTCGTGGAGATCTATACAACTCATTCAACTTCCTTCCTGTAGAAAAGGATTAATTGTATCATGTTCAGATAGAACGTGGTTTTCCTTGCATACTAATTTTGCTACATGAGACTAGAATCAGACAGAGATCCTTCGTCTTTTTGGGGATTAAAAAGAATCTAGAATAAACCCATATGCTTTCTGGTCTGGTGGGATCTCCTTGATGGCTTTTTGCTAGGAGGTTGTCTACCTCTATTTTGGCTGTGTCATTCTGAGAAGGTGGAAATACCTGAGATAAGGGAAGACAGGATGGTTGGGGTACATTTGAAAATGGTATTTTACAGCCTCAGGAAAATTACAGTTGTGTAACATCTTAACATAACAGTACGTGTCCTTGTATTCACTGCTGCAGTATTCCTTACATTAGTGATCCCCTGCAAAGGGTAGCCAGATATCCGGCCAGTATTTCAAAGCCTTAGGCTGTGATAGGGAAATTGTACGTCACATGTATGCTCCACGTGCATGGGAGTAGAGCATAAAGGTGGCATACGGACATACCTTCATCAGAACTGAAAAGCTCAAGAAAAAGCAGTCCAAGAACTGAAAGAGGAATGCATGCTTCCAGAAGGAGAAGCAAAAAAGGGGAAGAGGGAGGGAGTGAATACTGCAACGGTGAAGAAAAGGACATCTACTCTTCTGGTAAGATTTTACACAACTGTACTATGTCCTTCCATATCACTGTTGCAGCATTCCTTACATTAGTGAGAGTACAAAAGCTTAGGAAAAAAGTTGGGAGGAGGAAGGCCCAGCACAGCCCTCAAGAAAACCATGCAGGATAGCCTGGCAAAAACGGCTCTAGCCCTGGAAACCACATCTAACTTATACTGCTTGGGAAATGTATGCACAGAAGTCCAAGAAGCTGCCTCAAGGGTGGCGCTGTTATCCAATCCTTAAAAAAAAAAACCACCAGAAGAAACAGCAGCCCTGGTAGATAGAGCCTTTACAGAAGACAGGCACCCATAAAGAGAGTAACAAAGGAAAATTGTCTTGGAGATCCAGGAAGAAATACTTTGCTTAGAAGCAGCCAAACCCAAAGACTTAGGATGAAAGGAAACAAAATTGCCCAGATTTACAAATATTTTTAGTTTTATCTAAATAATGTCGGAGTTGCCTATGCAAATCCAAACTGTCAAGAACCTTCTCACTAGCAGACTGTGGAGAAAGGAAAAAGTGGACAAATTAATAGACTGATTAAGAGACGACTTATTGGAAAAATAAGATATATCCAGGTAGCGGGCTTCTTAGCCACCTGCAGAGCCTGGAGCACATCCTCAGGAAAAATAAAGGTGCCTAAAAGGAATCAAAATCCTATCACCCACATTGTTAGTTGAAGACAGGACATGTAGGGATTGATTACAGACCCCTTGTCATGTGCAAGTCCACCTCATGAGGTAACTTGTGATTACTGCCCTTGGCTAAATGCAGAAGAGGAGGAGCCCAATGCTGTCTGAGCCAAAAGGGAGTCGCCAATCAACAAGATTTTGAGAGTCTTGTTCTATCTTAAACAGTACCCATGGTATGACAGGAAGGACAGGGAAGGCATAAAGAAACATCCTCTTCCAAGAAAAAGATAGGGTGTCCACCTTCCAAGCCAGAGGACATGGGACTCCGGTGCAAAAGAGAAGAAGTTACTGTTCAGAGAGAAGGCAAAAAGATCTTCCTGAGGAGTACCCCACTGGTGGACAACGTCTAGAAACATCTCTACGAAGCATCCATTCGTAAGACTGTGTTATGGACCTGCTCACTGAGTCTGCCACAATGTTCCAATCTGAAGGAACTGGAAAGTCCAAAGGGTGAGAATGCTGAAGCCAGACTGACTTTAGGAACAACTATAGCTTCCTCATATGGAGTCTGGCAAGTGGAAGCATAGGAATGGAGGAAGCCATGTATCCCAGAGCCATTAGAAGCTCCCTGGTTGTAATTTATACCACAGGAAGGAGGAACTAAAAGAATGCAATCAGAAGTAAAGCTTTGGGAAGAAACAGAGATGCCAGCACCCTATAAAATCTATCAGGCTTTTTAGGAGCAGGGAGCCGGAAAGCTGCAAAGTGTCCAACAAGGTAGCAAGGTAGCAAGAAAAGGAGGAAAAGCAGAGGGCTTGTGAGACTCCATTTGAAGGAGTTCATAGTTCTTTTGAAGATCAGAAACCTGGGCACAGTCCCAACTCCATCATACAGGAAACTATGTCCCCAAAAGAAATCTCCTCAAAGGGAGAATCCAGACTAATAGAGTCCACTTCCTCAGAACCATAATCCAAGGGAGAGGTAATCGGGGAGGAATAGGTCAAAGATACATCATTAGACTCTATTACCCTGCTCCACAGGTGTTTACAGGGGAGTAGAAGAACTGGGGGGAGGGGCTGGTGTGGGAACAGACTCCCTGAGGGGGCTTCAAGGCCATAACAGCATTAAATAAACTCTGTGTGAAATCCTGCCATTCATGCCAAAGATAATTAGGAGTAGGGGATATATGCTTAGTCTTCTGCTTCTTTTTTGAATGGACATTAGCCCTAGATACCTTAGGTGGTTCAGAACCCTGCAGACAATCAGCATAGTGGGAACCTACTACCTAACAAGAATCTGTGTAACACCCCTACAGCCTTTGGATATAATCAGACACAGTTTCCCTTGAACATCCGAAGCGGGCGTCTGCAGAGCCTCTGAGGACATGTGAGAAGTCAGATCCATGCCAGCCTCCAATGCAGTCACAGCAGAGGAATCCAACTGAAGAACCGGGCAATCCTCCAGGCTTTCACCAGCTTCGAAAAAGACATCCGTGGGAGGCAGTACATCAGAAGAAACCGACTAAACTTAATTGACTTCCCTGGTGGATAGCTGACCCTCAGGCTGGGATGCTTCCACCACTTTACCCTGAGCCAACAATTTAAGACACTGGTTCTCTAGGTAAATAATAGCAAAGATGACTATTCAGATATTTAGGGACAAATGCCTGACAAACTAGACAAGATATATGGTTGTGAGAAGCACCCAAGCAAAACAAACATTGTTCATGACGACCCTCATGGGGAACGAGTCTTCTACACTGGTATTTCCCCTTTCTGGATGACATGTAACCCAGCAAACACACAAAAAAAAGATAAAAAGAAATGCCCCAATGGAGCACTTAGTTGAAAATGGCTAGGCAACCAGGAGACGAAAGAGCGTTGAGACCAACAATCAGAGATAGCATTCAAACTGACAGCAAAGTAGTTCTGGAAAAGATATGTTGGTACATCACCTGTATGCCTTACACTGTACGTGGAGAGCATACGTGTGACATACAACATCCCTATTACAACCTAAGGCTTTGGTATACTGGCCAAAAGTTGGGCCGACCCTTGACAGGGAATCCTTAATGCAAGGAATACTGCAACAGTGCAAAGGAAGGACATCTACGTCATTAATCTGTTGAGCATGATGCCCGCTAACCTTCTACATGCAGGGACTTGCTGACCATCACCGATTCCTGAGTAAGACATACGGCACATACTCAGGGGTGCTGTTGCTGATCCACAAGGGAAAAGCTGCAGAACACCTCTGTTGCTAGGATAGTGCCTATTTTAGAAGTCCCAATGGCCACATAATTTTCTGTCAAAATGCTGCTCATAAGACTGTGGATGGGACTTGTGAAACTAAGTTTTTTATTCCCTTCAGTTACAGGACAGTTGCAGGGCAATAAACTCAATCCCAACAGCTAGTGCATTGCCCCTCTTGTATATTCTTAAGCAACCTCTCCAACTTGGGCCCATAAAGATGGCCCATCAAAAGGGGAGTAAGAGAAGGGTGCCGTAAAATTTCCTACAAAACCACAAAAACTAAGACCAGCTTGCTTTTTCATGGGAAAGTCTTTCTCAACTGCTCTTAAAGCTTAATTACCTGTGTTATGCATCAACCTCATTATAAGCAAAGTGACTTTCAGCACTAACATCTGTAACATCTGTGAGTCTATCTTGGGCTGAACACGGTTGTAAAGCCATTTCAGCATTTATTTGGTTTTCTCTACAAGATTATGATGAAGGCCAGCTATGTGCATCAGGTACTTCAGAGCATCAACAGCTGAAGTACTGGATGTGAAGACACAGGCCACGGTGTGAGAATCTTTATGTGGGGTGGGTACCACTGGGCCTTCCTAGAAGGGCTCCCACTTGTTACCTGCTGCCTCTATCCCAGAGTTAACAAGGGCAGCCTTACATCAATAAGATCAGCCCTTGGGGATGAGTGCAATCTTGTTAGGCTTCCTTGACATAGGTACAGCCACAGTGGGTTCTCTACATGCCCTTTCCATTACATGATCACATGGTTTGCTAGAGAGATCGCCACAAGATATAGGCAGTCTGGACCAAAGGGTCTCTTGTAGGGTCTCTTCTTCAGGGGTGAAAGTCTATGGCTCAAGATCCTGTTTGCCTCAATTCCTAGACCTCCCCTAAATGTTGTCTCCTCTTGAAAGGACTATGGAGAACCCCTCCCTTCTTTCAAATCCATATACAGAGTGAGGAACTCTGAATCAAGGTGACTCTTGCTGCATCTCATCATCTTTGGAAAACTCGGCTAGACCTCCTCTGAGTGCTCTGAAGGGTAATCTTCCATATAAAACAACTTTCGGAACAAACCTTTCCAAGGACACAGATGATGAGCACAAGGCTTCAAAGTAAGCAGTGTTGCAGGGTGGATACCAAAGTAGATGATGTCTCTCCAATATCCCTCAAGATATATCTTGGAGGTTGCCTTGTCACCATTTTCAAAATCTTAACAACTGGAATTGAGACTGTTGCTATCTAAGTGATCAGTACCAAGCTAGATGCAAGTCCATGTTCAGCTAGCCAGTAGTCAAAGACTGTGATGCATAGCAATAAAACCCAGACCAGCTCAAGGGATGGCTTTAACACCAAAGGTCTGAACACTGATGATGTCACCAGGGACGGCTCAGAAGGTATGAGCACTGACACTTGAGCAAGATCATCAGTGCTGAGAACTTTGTGCCTAAATAATCTTGACATCCAAGGAGTAAGTTGACACCACCGGTATCAAATGGGTCAGTGCTGATGAAAGCAAGACTACTGAGGTTGATGTGGAGAGCAGAGCAGGTTACTCTGCTCTGAAATCAGGTGCAAGAATGGAGCATATGAAGTGGAAGGGAGAGGTCCTGTCCTTGCCGCTCTAAATACTGTGAGGGAAGAAAGGACACCAAGCTCAATTTGGGCCTTAACACCCATGGTGGTGGTGCTGCGGTAGCGTTGTCGCCTCATAGTAAGACGCTGACCAGTTCGATTCTAAGCTAGAGCATCTTCTGCGTGGAGACATGAGTGAATGGGCGTACCTTCGCTGAAGGTTGTGCGTCAGGTCTGGCAAGCCGGTACGTAAAAATCAATTGCCAATCATTAGCGGACCGGAGTTCCACTGTGGCGACCCCTGACCGGGGAAAGCTGAAAGACACAAACAAACAAACCCAGTCACAGTCCATATGAACAGATGGGGATTCCTGACCAACCATGTCAATCATACTGAAAGGCCCTTGCTTGCTCAACACATCATCCACCAAATCCTAATATTAGTCTGAAAAAATCATCCCACTGTAAGTAGCATTTAAGATGGAATTAGAGTTCCTTGTCAAGACAGTCAAAGCCTGAGGCTGTGACTCTAGCCAAAGCATCGGCAGAGTCAAAATTAACAACATCCTACTTAAATCCCGGAATAAGGGAGGGGGAAGCTTCTCCATTGTATTCTCTAAAAGGGAGAAGAGAAATGGAATATAAATAGGTGAAATGAACAGCTATGGTCTGACACCTAACATAACAAAACAGTATGCTCATACCAACTACGTCCAAGAACTTACACTTGTTTAGAAATAAGGCAGCAAGATTTGAGGGTCACTTGACTATGCACTGCACTCAGAAGATGACAAAGTAGTCAGTTTGACAATGCAGAGTCACTCCATTCAAGTCAAGGACTTTAAAAGATAACTTGCTTTATTAGGAGTCAAAGAAGCAGTCTCTTGTCATTTCTAAGCCACATTAATAGCACCCTTAATCACCAGTTCATTCAAAAGAATGACAAGATTTATAGCATTCTTCCAGATGGGAAAAGTAATGTTGCCCACCAGTATAAGTGGGTTCAAGAGTCTTAGGGTTTCTCTCTGAAAATGCAGTCCCCCGAGGAGAAGCAGTAGGATGAGAAGGAATAATTGTCCTTAGTCACTGCAGGTAAAAGGTCCTCTGTGAGATGAGACTTCTTGTAGAATCCAGAAAAAGAGGACCTCCCCTGTCTCAAACTTCAGAGATTATGTCATGGATGAGTATGGAATGGGTGCATATCTCAGATTCAGATTATGCAATACAAATTTCACAAAGAAATGCACACTTGCCAATGAAGGTACGGGAACACAAAAGGTTTGCAATGTCTTGAGTCAAGAAATGATCCCCAAAAATGTGGTCTTGCACTCATGTTTCCAAGATTCATTAGACTTAAAACATGCATCTTAAATGTGGTGGCTGTATTATGCGCCCTGGCATAGGATGAGGCCACTGAATCCTACTGGTCCAGGGAAAACTCTAGAAAACTCCTTGAGTACAGCTGAACCAAAGTCTGTTAAATCAAAAGACTGTTCTCCAAGATCAAACTGGGCACCTCTGTGCTCTACTGGATCTTCCTGGGGAAAAGGAGACATGTGTACACTAGGACACAGCTCAAGCATTAAAGTCAAGGTGGGAATCACTCCTCCGGCCCCATTCAGCACCCTCTGACAAAATACAAGCAAGTCTCAGCATGCACATATTAAGGATGACCTCAACATATGTGAGGACCGGATGGGCATTTCAGTAAAAGACAGCTCTGAAACAGCTCAACCAAAGACCACTCTTCCCAATCTCAGGCCTTACAAACTGGCTTCAGCTTAGACATGATGGCTATACAAGGACCATTCAGCTGCCATCTACTTGCCAGTAAAGGCAGACAAAAATTGCTCCCTCTGACATCTGTGGGTTGTCAGGCTAAATCAGTGCCACTTAGAGCAATGCATTCATTGCACTTACAACTATGAATTAATTTCACAGTGCTCTTGCCCTAGGCAGTAGAGATGGTGCCAAGGTAGGTCTTGGCTCATCAACCAAGCAAATGGACATTTAAAATATTTACTTATAGACATCCAATTTAAGAACATTTCACAAAATCATCAAGATTAAGACAAGAGCTGAGACAATCAGAAAAATTCTGTACATTTAGGGGCTGGGTATGCCTGTTTAATACAGGCCAGGACACTGTTGCATGCACTCGTAACACGGCATTTAAATTTCAGGAATGGGACACTCAGAAAAACTGCTAAATGTGAATATAAGGGTGAACCTAACTTCAGGCTAAACAATGAGGGTCTCTGATATTACACTTAATAGTTATGCATGAATCATAAACAAAGGTTATTGCCCTCATAAAAATTAATTTGTCAAGTCAAAAATGAAACTTGACAACTCAATGACAATACAGTTAACACTGCTGGGGTTGTTCACAAAAAATGATGACCTACTAGCAGAGGCTTGATCAAAAAAACCTTTTCCAATTGCAAGAAACAAGGAGCTTCGCAACTGGGATACTGAGACTTGGCACAAAAAGAACATGAAAACAAAGAACGGAAGTTTTGCAAATTACTTGTCATTTGATTACAAGATGAAAGTTATAGGCACATTCCATACAGTGACACTGAAGATGGTACCAGGCGCCACTTATAATTTTTTTATAAAGCATCTTTGAAATTTAAATTCTGAACTGTCACTGAGCATGCTACATTGTGGGAGGGAGAGACTGTGAAGTCTACCAATACTCCTTAAAGAGGTATCCAAGCAGAATTCTGATAGTAAATTAATCACCAAGAAGCCTACAGACACAACTGTCAAAAAATCTGCCAAGCATTTCAAGCAAACTACACAAATAAGGAGAGACTCACCTTCATGGTTAGCTCCATTAAGAGAAAGTCCAGCCTTTAAGTTGTGTTTAATAATAAGAACCAGATCTGCACGAGTGTTTATCTGTGGACACCAGATCTCAGTAAATCTGTTACGCAAAGCAGGTGACAGCTGTAGAAAAATATATTTAATATGATTTATGTGCATGTGTACAAAATACCAAGTGGAAAAATTATCAGAATCACATACAGCTCTTTCAAGCACAAAACTGACAAGTCAACAGTGGTTTATATACTGATCTATGGAAACAGACTACATATTTTCAGGATATTTTATCAGAAAAGAAAGCTTACAGAATTAACTTCTATAAACATATGCACTTGCTACATCAAGTAACTTGTGAGAAGGCCTTATGTAATGGTCAACTATTATTTACTCCTCTCAGATTTCCTCAGCATTGCATACTACTAAAATATCTTCAGACATCAACCCAGGGGCATGTAGGTCTCTAGGTAGTACATGTCACATCAAATGCAAGCTCAAGGGTTTACGTTCAGCCACTGCACTACTTGCTAAACCCTAACCAATAAAGAAGCACAACATGAAGATAATTTAAAATCATACATTAAAGCAGTGGAAAGAAGACCTTCATAGCAGAATAAACTGGAGAAAAAAAAAAGAGTGGGGACTCCGAAGTTTCAAAGGAGGCATATCTCATGAAATTAATCTCCAAGTTATAAATGCTTCATAAAAGTATAAAGATATGCTCAAGCATCCAAGACACTAGTGTTTGCATTAAAGCATTCTTCACAGTAAGCTACCTGGCAACATTTGCCAAAACGCAGTCTCAAGATGGAATAAGATAAAGAACTTGACAATAAACATGAACAAGTTTTGTTTAATAAGTGCAAGCACTTCCTTATGCAAAAAGAAATCTCTCTCTTGAAAAAGCATGGGAAGATGTGAACAGTGACTTCAGGAACACATATGACAGCTATTGAGAGGAAACATGCAGCAGTCATGAGGAACAATTAATCCTTTTTTAAAGCCAAACAGCGTTCCTTGAAGACAATTCTTCTAAGTGAAAACCAGTCAATCTGAATATAAGATAGATAAGCCTATCAATCATGAAATTAAAGCCACAAGGGGAACAGCTTGCTAAGGCAAAGATACAGAATCCTCCATGAAAAACTGCTTAACCAGCTGGTGTGGGTCTTCCGTTACGCCATACACAAATCTGTGATGTACAGATATGACGAAAAAGTGATTCTTAAAGGGACAGACTCTATATGAATATATTGCAACAACAATATACGAAAAAACTGCAACAACCAGATCCCAAACCAAATTCTGGAACGCACAGAAAAAAGCATGCAAATAGTAAAATGAGGATATTTATTCTATGGTAACAGATTTGAGCGCCTCGGTGTTGCCACTTTCATGGAATACCATTTCATTTCTAAAACACACTTCTATATCCTTAAAGTTCTTTAACACCAATTAAACAATTAGATAATTAAATGCATTAAATACTTAAACAATTCCAATTTAATTCATTATTTAGTCCCTTAGGGACCACTGTATTATACTTTAAGATATAAATACATTCTTTATATAATAACTTTTGTTTCAACACTTCCTCATTCTCCCACATACAATCAATTTGTTCTAAAATAGTACCTTTTAAAAGATGAGCATTTCCTTGATGATGGGCTTTAAAATGTAAGGAAATCATTTTATCTTCCCTCTGATGTTAAATATCTCTCAAATGTTCCATAAATCTAATGCGAAACATCTGTTTCGCCTACATAAAATAACTTACAAGGGCAAAACATATATACAACACCTTTACTTTCACATGTATATGTGCCTCTAACATCAAATTTATAATTATTAACATATTCCACCTTCTCTACAATATGTGTACAAATTTTACACCTCCCGCATCTCACTGTGCCCGTACTATTTAGTGGTCTAGCGGGATTAGTTGTAGGCAGACTAAAATCTCCATGAACCAACATATTCCTTAAACTTTTCCCCTTAGTAAACGAGAAAAAAGGTTGATTTGGTAAGATGGTGGACAGACATTTATCTTGTATCAAAAACTTCCAACAGTGTTTCATTAATTTAACTAATTCATCACTTCTAATGTTGTATGAAGAAACAAAACATACCAGGTCAATTTTATTACCTTTTTGAATATTATGAAAACGTTCCCCTGTGTAACCAATTCGGTGGAATATATTAATAATTATAAATGTGATGTTAGAGGCACATATACATGTGAAAGTAAAGGTGTTGTATATGTGTTGTTTTGCCCTTGTAAGTTATTTTATGTAGGCGAAACTAAATGGATGTTTCGCATTAGATTTATGGAACATTTGAGAGATGTTAAACATCAGAGGGAAGAGAAAATGATTTCCTTACATTTTAAAGCCCATCAATCAAGGAAATGCTAATTTTTTAAAAGATACTATTTTAGAACAAATTGATAGTATGTGGGAGAATGAGGAAGTGTTGAAACAAAAGTTATTATATAAGGAATGTATTTATACCTTAAAGTATAATACAATTGTCCCTAAGGGACTAAATAATGAATTAAATTGGATGTGTTTACTTTATTTAATGCATTCAATTATCTAATTGTTTAATTAATTGGTGTTAAAGAACTTTAAGGATATATAAGTGCGTTTTAGAAATGAATTGGTATTCCATGAAGGTGGCAACACCGAGGCACTAGAATCTGTTACTATAGAATAAATATTCTTATTTTACTATTTGTACGCTTTTTTCTGTGCGTTCCAGAATTTGGTTTGGATCAATATAAATATATGCCCAAAATAAACAAGTTATATTTTGACTTTAATCTATTATGGAGCCCTTGAGAAATCCAATGACTGTTTATCCTCTAACATCCCCTACTCAGCATTTTATTTTCAAATGCCAAAGTTGCTTGAAGGTACACAAGACTGATCTAAATGTACGGTGACATATCACATCCTGACAGCATAACTATTCATAAAGCACAACTATTCATAACCTCTGTGCTAGCACACTTCCTCCTGAAGTAAAATATTTCACCAATTTCTAACAAGTAATGAAATAAATTTGTTCAAATTACAGGGAACTCCAACAGCCAAAGATGGATGGACAGGCATATCACACAGATGTACACTAGGTGGGTATTTGTAACTCAAACAAGACTCAATGTTTAGGAATCTGTTCAGTCTAGGAAGGGACAGTCCTTGACCGGTCCCTATGGGTGGGTTGAATTCCAAGCATCAGACCACAACAGTGGAAGGAGGCAGAGAAAGACCAAAAACCAAGGCACAGAAGGTCAAATTCTGAAACAGCCCTAAGGAAGCCAGTCAAAGATAGAGTCATAACAATTCCTAAAGGTATGCACCAAAACATAAGCAGAAGCATCAAGATTTCAGCAATGAAATGAAGATGAAAATGAAACTGAAAAATACTTTAAAAGAAAGAAAGAGACATGGAGAGTCTGCCGATAAGGATGACAGCAATTAGGGATCCAGATGATAGGCAACAGGGTGCTGGAATTTATTGGAGAAACTGGCAAAAGAACCAAGGTAATCGGATCAAATAAATAGAATAGGAAGATATTAAGAATTTATTTGGACTGCAGGCTGGAGATTGCCTTCCCTATCGAGGCTTGACAGAGTATGGGCAGAGAGAAATAAATAGGGGGATCCTAAACAAAACACAGCACTGGTAGAGTTTTTTGTAGAATCTACAATAAAAGTTGCTGTAAAAAAATGAATAATTAGTACAGCATATAAAATATTGCATGATAAAGAATAAATCAGGGGAGGTTAAGAAAGGATTGGGAAGAGAAATTGGATAAGCACTTCACAAAAACAATGGGGTGATATATGTATGTCTCCCCAAATATGCAACTAAGTCTAGATGATTTACGATCATTGCTTAGAAGTGTTTACATAGGTATTTTTATACCCCAAGTAGACTCTAAAGAATTCTTCCTCAGGTAGATAAACATTGGAGGTGAGATGGGGAAAAAAGAGGTAATTGGGAACATATTTTCTGTGAGTGTAATGAGCTGGAAGACTTTAAAAATTCCCTGCAGACTACTCTATCACAAATAGTGGGTGAGGAAATTGGCATAACTAAGAAAATGATTTTTTGAGCTATGATACAGAATGAATTGCCTTGAATAGTAAGGCCTTGCTTAGTCTAATTATGGCGGATGCCGAAAAAGCAATTACTAGTAAATGGAAATCAAAGTCTAAATCAACTGTACTAGAAGCAGTGAATACAGTAACGGAGATAAAACTGGTAATGGTATGCTTAGAAAAGGGTAGGAGCAAATTAGATACAAAAAATGGGAATTGTGGGAACAATATGTGCAGAGGAGGATTGAGGTTTAAAAGAAGGCAGGATTTGAATGAGCTATGTGACTGAATAGATTATAATTGATATATAATGCTTACAACTGCAATTATGTCAATATGGTCTTTGATGTATAATAATTGCAACTAAAATTATGTCAATACGTTTTCTTTCACTTATATAAAAAAGAAGTTATGTACTCACCATAACATTCCATGGTTGTCCATCTCACCGTTCATTCTTACAATGATGGGTTTTGGAGCAGATTCTCAGCTCTGACTCGGCCGAATACATAGCTGAAAATCTCAAACCTGGCTCATGGCAAGAAGGTATCCCACAATGCAGTGGTGCAATTACCCAGATCTTGTTTGCTGCTACTACTGAATATGTACACCATATACATAAATACACTGAGCTAATCAGAGGAAGTCTGAGGAAGGGCTCTGAGCCAACTAATCTGTGATATATAACATTAATTATCCTGTTTTTTGCTTATTTTTGAGTTATTTATAGCACTTTTATTGTTTGCATATATTTTTCTAGCTAGTGTCACTGTGTGTGAGATATTAACTAGTAATTTTCTACAATTGTTAAACATCTGGTTGGGTTTGTTTGTTCCGATTTCCTGCTAAGGAGTGTGTCATTTAACTTGTTTGCATTTAAAAGCATTCTCTAGAGTCCCCATGATCCTTTACCTGTTTAAACATATCTGCAGATTTTTTTCTACCTAAGTAGTGTAGCACTGTCCATATTCAGGCTTGTGTTTTGGGCCTAGTTTGTTAGTAGTGGCTGTGCATCTGAGCACATGTTCCGGGCCATCGTAGTTTAGCCAAAGCCAGTATAGCATTTCAGTGAGAGTGAATTGTATGGTTATTGGCTGATTGGGGTTACCTGGACTACTGCTTGGAGCAAGCACTTCATTGGTTCTTTCAAGCTTTTTTTTTTTTTTTTAAAGTTGTTTCAGGTTTCTACTTAAGAAGTTAACTTCAGTGTTTCTGCATTTCACACTGAGCTAATTGGAAGTCATCGAAAGAAAGGCTCTGAGCCAGCTAATCTGCGATATACAAGTATCCTGTTTTTTGCTTATTTTTGAGTTATTTATAGCATTATTATTGTCTGCATATACTTTTCTAGCTAGTTTCGTTGTGCGTGAGATATTAACTAGAACCTTCTACAATTGTTAAGCATCTGGTTGGGTTTGTTTGCCACCCTCCCTACTGGTATCCTGTTTTTATACTTGGTGGCTTTGCAGTTGCCTGCCCCTACTGTAAATTTGATCTGGGACACTCTTCCCAGTCTAGTGTCATTACCTCATTCTACCTAATCCAGGGAGAATATTTCAGAAGGCCAACAGTTTCTTCTGCTCCTTTCCACTTTACAAAAAAAAAAAAAAAAAAAAAAATGTATAAGCTTGTTTCCTGCCTTTCCTGTAAGTCGTCTAGTCCAGATGCAGATTTGCTGTATCCAGGACTGTTTGTAAGCTTCTGAGCCCCCAAGCCTTTATGTTGGAGAGAAGCCTTCTAGCTTAAATTTTGTTTCTTAGAACTAGCCAGTGTTCTAGTTACAGCACTCAAATCTGCTTCTTTGAGCTCAGCACTTGTTCAGTACTCATTGTAAGCACTAAATAAGCTACAAATTACTACAGCACTCAATTTTCATCACTTGTCTGGAGGAAAACAGTTTTTAGTACTTAAAAAAGCACCTATCCAGGCATGTCTAAGGGTCAGCTCCTGGTGTTTTCTCCTGTCTACCTAATGAATCTGGGCATCTTGGGACAATGCAGCAATTGCCTCATGTACACAGACAACCCTCTCCCACTACCACCCAACTCTACAACCTGTGAGAGATGCACTTACATAGCTAAACTGGAAGCAAAGCTCTCCTCACCCAAGATGGACTAGACAGTCAAGAGGAGAAGGTAAACACTTGCACCACACCACAATCACAAAGGTCCCTCAAAACCTACACCACAAAACACACACACAGAAACACAAAACACGCACCTACATTCATGGAGGCTCTCAAAAAAAATCTACCCAAGCAACAGGGACCTCCACAGCAGAAACGCAAGCAACCTCCACCCCTCAACACAACCCAAATGACACAAAGCTCACAAACTCAGTGTGCCACTCAACCACAGCCCATACGGCATAACAATGTACCCAACAGTCTACTCATAGGTGACGCTATAGTCAGGCACACTGATATTCCAATCACCAGGCTAAACAAGGAGAAAGTTACTGTCAGCTGCCTGTCAGGTGCCAGGATCAGCCACATAATGTATGCACTCAGGTCACCCCACAACAAGTACAAATATGACTGCCATTGTCCATGTTGGTGTGTATGACCCGAGACGTACCTCCCTGGACTACATGAAGAGAGACATGGAGGAGCTGTCCAATCTTGTAGCCCAGGCAGGTATGACCCTACCAGAGTAGCATCCTGCCATCACCCAGAATACGACCACAGTACAAGGACAAAATGATTGACTTCAACAATTGGCTAAGCTTCTGGTGTCATTCTAAGGAGATCCAGTATCTGTCTGCCTGGGATGACATGATCAACAAACCACGATGCTTTGCCAAAGATGGCCTGCACCTGTTGCACTTGGGATTCTGGATATTGGCTAAGGCTCTTGCCACCCCTACAATGCCTTTTTTAGCCAAGAATCAAATGACAAATTCACCACCGTAACAGGTACAAGCAAGCAAAATCTGAGGGTAATGCTCCTTAATGCTAGAAGTCTAAACCTCAAAATGCACTCACTCGAAGCACTCCTTAAAATGGAGGACATCGACATCTGTGCAGTGACAAGAGACCTGGTTCAAGGCTCCAGAGAGCAGCCCTGCATTACCAGGCTATAATTCATACCACACCTTTCGGCCACCTAACCTGGACCAAAGCACTAAAGCCAGAGGCGTGTCCATATTCATTAAGGATATCCACACCTCCAGGCTAGTTGCTCAGCATAATGCATCCAAGAATATCCAAGTGCAACTAACTCTGGGCAAGACCGCAATCCAAACTGTAGCTTGCTACAGATCCCCCAGGATTCCCATTCCTCATTTTTTGATACACTGGAAAATATTAGGGTACAACCTAAACCCTAATAATGGGCGATTTCAACTACCCCACCATTAACTGGGAAAACTACTCATGTATCAACTCTTGTGCTCAATGTTTTCAGGAATTCATAAATTCCAACGCCTTGGATCAACTTATCCACACCCCCACTAGCGACAGCAATATCCTAGACCTGGTCATTACCAACATGCGCAACCAGTGTTTCACACCAGAGGCCAATTCCTCGGTCAGATCCGACCACAAGCAAATCACCCTAGACATCCACATCACACCCCCAGCCCCCATTAGGGAAACCACCGTAAAAAATTTCTCCAAAGCCAACTTCACACTAAGACAGAAGTGGCAAACTTCATGACACCCATACTGACGGCAATAGAGGTACGACTGCAGAATCCTATACAAATGCACTTTATAAGCACTTACACGAGTGCATGGATCATGCAATCTCTAACACAACCAAGATGCTATCCCTCCAAAAAAAAGGAAGCCAATCTGGTGGTCCCCTGCCATAAACAAAGTCTACAACAGAAGAAACTGTTGCAAAAAAGAGTAAAATCCCATGATTGGAGGAACTCCGTGGTCAGCCTCAGTAAGAAGCTGAAATCCCTCAAAATCCTCCAAAGCTAGTTATGAAAACAATATTGCCACTGATTCTAAAGACAGCCACAAAGCATTTTATAGCTATGTCAAGAACCTCAATGGCAACACTCAGATCTGCTCTGAGTTACAGCACAATGGCACTAAATATACAGAACCAACTGATATTGCCAACATCCTGGCAGATAGTTTCAGTGCTAACTTTACCCCTCTCTCACCCCCTTAATGGTCCATCTCTATACCAGAAGAATGCTGCACAGGTAAAAAACACACTCTCCAAAGCCAAGAACACAGCATCCATGGGATCTGAAAACATCCCAGGCTGCGTTCTACATTAACTACAGAACGAACTGGCACCCCACCCAAGTACCATGTTCAATCATAGCCTCACCTTAGGCTTTGTGCCCACTGAATGGCACACAGCAAAGGTTACCCCACTCCACAAAGGGGGAGCCACCATGGACCCCGGGAACTACCGCCCCATTAGCCTGACGAGCCTGGGCTGCAAGGCTATGGAACTTATAAACAATGACATTGGCAATCTCCAAACTCTGGACCCTACCCAGTTCGGGTTTGTAAAAGGCAGATCATGTCTCCTAAACCTGACAGACTTCTTTGAAGAGGTCACCAAAGCCGTAGAGGAGGGTAAGGTGGTTCACACAGCCTATCTAGATCTCGCCAAGACTTTCGACACCATCCCCCACTATGGAATTATTGATACTCACTAAACTAGGTATAAATCCTTATGTCACAAGATGGGCTACCAACTAGCTCACTGACAGAACCCACACTGTGAAACTAGCAGACTAAATCCAACTTCAGACCAGTGACAAGTGGAGTACCACAGGGTTCAGTCCTAGGTCCTCTCCTGTTTGGTATCTACTTCTCTGAAGTACAGGCTAACACAGAAGGTCTTTGGCTAACAAAGTTTGCAGATGACTGCAAACTAGGAGCCATAATCAAAACTCCTAACGATGTGGACATCCTACAAAAGGGCCTCACTGAGACAGATGCCTGGTGTCAAAGCCATGGCCTCAAGCCCAATGCCAAAAAGTGCACTGTCATCCCTTTTGGTAAAAACGCTGTACCCATGAACTACCACATAGGCATTGTCTACTTAACACCGAAAGTGTGAGGAGACCTTGGGACACAGGTGGACAGTAGCCTCTCCTTTGATAATCACATCGCCACAGTAATCAGGAAATCCTTCTACGTGCCACACATCACAAAAGTTTTCTCATCCAGGAAAAAAAAAAAAAAAAAAAAAGAGGTCATTGCTCCCCTCTACTCATCACTCATTAGACCCATTATAGAGTACAACACCCCTTTTGGTATGTACCTCACAAGACATCTACAACTGGAAAGGCCACAGAAATACCTCACAAAGAGGACTACTGGCCTCAAACAGATGCCCTAACACAGACAGTCTCAAAAAACTCAAGCTTTATTCTGTCGCATATTGCCTACTCAGAGGAGATCTTTGCCCAACATACAAAGCTATGTCAAACCCAAATCTGTTGGACATGCTCCACTTAAAGAAATCCCAATCCCTCTGAGATACACGCTCTAGGGACCTAAACCTTGTCACAACAATAAACAGAACATGCTGGAGGGACAGATTCCTGTCCCAGAGACCTCCCATACTCTGGAACAAACTACCTATATCAAACAAAGCTCCTCATTAACACTCAAGAAAAATTTTGATGATTGGATGGGAGATAGAAAATTCACTCTAGGGATCACTTCTGTGGCTCGGCTTGACAGGGGCACAGGAAAATAATTTTCTTGGGTGGCAAAAGCCAGGGTACAGTTTGGCTAGACATATAGGCCCTAGGGCCAATAGCCTAGTACCTACCTATGAACCTATATATATATATATATATATATATATATATATATATATATATATACATATATATATATATACATATATATATATATATATATATATATATATACACATATATATATATATATATATATATATATACATATATATATATATATATATATATATATATATATACACACACACACACACACACACATATACTATACCTAATAGAAGGAGAAAAACAAAGAACTCCTGAAGGTAATAAAAAGCATCGACCAGGTCCACAAGGAGTCTTTGGCAGGAGGAAGGAGGGAGGGCTCATAAGAATGAATGGCGAGATGTACAACAAACACATAACATTATGGTGAGTACATAACTTCTTTATGTTATGTTGTCCTAGCTCGCCTTCATTCTTACAATGATGGGACAGTGTCCCTAGCACTTTTACCCTGGGTGGCTCACGGGAGTACACCTTTAAGCAACATGTAACCAAAGGAGGCCAAATCCACTTTGTAATGTGTGATAAAAGTATGCAGAGTGGTCCAAGTAGCTGCTGCACAAATATCCATGGGAATTCTGTCTTGAAAGGCAGATAACGTAGCCATTGCTCTAGTGGAATGAGCTTTCACTTTGTAATGTAAAACTCTGATTTGAGGTATAAATGAATGTAATACAATTTGAAAGCCAACTGGAAAGAGTAGTTTTAGAAAATGAACTACCCTTTATTGGATCAGAGAAGGATACGAATAGTTGGGTCAGATTTTCTAAAGTTTTTGGTCTTATGCAAATAGAATCAGAGTTGTCTATGCATGTCTAATTGATATAATTTATATTCTGCCTTGTTGCTATGATTAGGAAAGAACACTGGAAGCTCTATAGATTGATTTATATTGTTTGGAGAACAGACTTTGGGTAGGAAAGAGGGATTAGTTTGCAAGGATACCCTAATCCTTATGAAAAATCAAATATGGTGGTTTAATAGAAAGAGCTTGCAACTCTGATACTCTTCTAGCAGAAGTTATAGCCACTAGAAACAAGGTCTTCCAGGAAAGGAACTTGTGGTCTGAAGATGAGGGCTCAAAAGGTGGTAACGCGAGATGAGATAGAACAAGAAATTATGTACTCACCATAACGTTCAATGTATGTAGGCCATCTCGCCTCACATTCTTACCCGTGGGTTCGGAGCCGAATATCGGCTCCAATTCAGCCGATTTTTACTAGCTCAAAGTCACTCATTGACTGGGCTAAGAGGGTATCCCATGGTGCACTGCTCCATATCCCCAGATCTAGTTTGCTGCGAAACAACATATGTAGTTCATACAAACCTCACATCCATATAAACAATCACTAATGAAAGGGACTCAGCAGGTGACCACCTATATTCCAAATCCTATGCTCCAAATCCTCCAGTCAGGGGGAAGGTGGGAGGGTAAGTAAGAATGTGAGGCGAGATGGACTACATACATCGAACGTTATGGTGAGTACATAACTTCTTGATGTTATGTAGTCCTATCTCGCCTACATTCTTACCCGTGGGACAGCGTCCCTAGCACCTACATCCTGGGTGGCTCATAGGAAAATACTCCTGAGAACTGTGGAACCAAAGGAAGATCTGCCCCTGGAGACCACGTCCAATTTGTAATGAGAAACAAATGTGTGAGGAGAAGCCCAAGTAGCTGCAGCACATATATCATCCATTGACAATCTGGCTTGATAGGCTGTGGATGTGGAGACAGCCCGCTTAGTGTGTGCCTTGACGGGAAATGGCAAATTTTTATCTCCTGCCTGATAGATGAAAGAGATGCAACTGGCTATCCATCTAGACAGCGTAACCTTGGATATCGGAGAACCCAATCAGTTTTCCGAAAAGGAGACAAAGAGTTGGTCAGACTTCCGGATATCTTTTGCTCGGTGTAGATAGAAGCGTAACTGTCTATGTACATCCAGTTGGTGAAATCTAAATTCTGCCTTGTTAAAGAAATGGGGAAAGAACACCGGCAGCTCAATGGACTGATTCATGTTAGACACGGAAGCCACTTTAGGAAGAAACAAAGGATTTGGTCTAAGAATGACCCTATCTTTGTGAAAGATTAAATATGAGGGTTTGATGGAGAGGGCTTGAATTTCCGAGACCTGCTGTGCTGAAGTGATTGCTATTAAAAATGCTGTTTTCCATGTTAGGAATTTTAATTCACAGGTAGCTGCAGGTTCAAATGGTGGTAGAGTAAGGGGCTTGAACAAAATTGAGATCCCAGGGCATGACTGGTTCGGACACTGGGGGGCAAAGCAACAGGGTACCTTTGAGGAATGCTTTGCATAGTCTGTGTGCCATAAGACTAGGTTCATTCGCTATGTGGAAATTAGATATCGCCGCCAGCTGAACTTTGATGGTGGCTGATGCAGATCCCTGATAGAAAAGCATTGACAAGAATTCCAGAACTGAGTCTATCGGAGCTGTATAAGGATAGATACCTCTAGTATGAGCCCAGATGGAGAACCTTTTCCATTTGCTAGAGTAAATCTTTCTAGTGGATGGCTTATGGGAGGACGATAATATATGGACCACTTCCAGTGAAAAATTATGACGTCTGACTAGCGATGGAAGTGGAGTAGCCAGGCTGTCAACCGGAGTGTCCTCAGAGAGGGGTGGAACTGTCCCGACGTGTCAGTAAATCTGGTAGAGGGTCCAGAATCCAAGGAGTGTCCACCACTTATGGTTGGAGAAAAGGGAATCATACTTGACGAGGCCAATGTGAGGCAATCAGAATCATTCTGCTTCCCAAGGATTGCGCTTTCTGAATCACCCTTGAGAGAAGGGGAAATGGAGGGAAAGCATAAAGCAGACCGGAATGCCAATCGTGAACCAGAGCGTCCCTGGGTGATTCCCCCTGTGGGGGGGATCAGCGTGAAGTAGTTACTGCATTTCGCATTGAGAGGACTGGTAAACAGGTCGCAGCAAGGCTGACCCCCATCTGCTGATGATTCACTCTGTAACCAGGCGATTCAGGGACTACTCGTAAGGCTTAAGTATTTCTCTACTTAGCCTGTCCGCTATTACGTCAGACTTCCCCGGAATATGCGTCACCACCTGAAACCGTTGGGAAGCTATTACCCAATTCCACACTCGCATAGCCTCTCTGCATAGGGGGTATGAGCGTGTTCCCCCTTGCTTGTTGAGATACCACACTACTGACATGTTGTCAGAGTGTATCGCAATAGTCCCTAGAGGAAGAACTTCCTGAAGTGCCGGCAACGCAAGAAGCACTGCTCTCATCTCTAGGACATTTATATGCAAATGTATCTCGTGTTCTTGCCACGTGTCTTGGACTGTTCTGCCGAGGTAATGCCCCCCCACCCCATCTGGGAGGTGTCCGTGGTCACCATGGCAACAGGGACTGGAGGAACGAAGAGCTTTCCCCCATTCAAATTGTTGGTGCACAACCACCAATGGAGGTCCTGCTTGCACCTGTCTTTGATTAAGATGGGATGAGATAGTGGGAGTCTTTGAAGAGACCATTGGACAAACAGGAGCCATTGAAGAAGTCTCATGTGTAATCTCGCTAAAGGGACTAACATGACAGTCGCCGCCATGGTTCCTAGGAGTTGTAGAACCAATCTTGCCTTTGCTTGTCTCAGTGGCATCAGTATATGAATTTGTCGTTGCAATACCGTGATCCTTTCTTGTGGTAGGAATGCTCGCATTTGAATTGTGTCCAGCTCTGCTCCTATAAAGGTGAAATGCTGCAAGGGCAATAAGGCAGATTTTTCCCAGTCTATCGTTATGCCCAATTGGTGACATAGGCTGATGGTAGCGTCCCTTGTCTGAACTAGTTGATGCCTGGTGGGGGCGGTAAGGAGCCAGTCGTCCAGGTACGGAAACACCTGGAATCCGTGACGTCTCAAGTGAGCTGTCACCACTGCCATACATTTGTTGAACACCCTGGGGGCTGTGGTGAGACCAAAGGGCAGGGCTCAAAACTGGAAGTGACTGGCTCCCAGTCGGACGCGCAAGCGACTCCTGGATGCTTTGTCCATTTTGAAATGGTAATAACCATCCTTGAGATCGATGGAGCACATCCAAACTTCCTCTCCCAACAATGGGTGAATCCAATTGTAGAGTGACCATACGGAACTTGGACTTCTGTACGCAACTGTTGAGTTGACTGAGATCTAGTATAGGTCTCAGGTCCCCTGTTCTTTTCTGCACCAAAAAGAATCTTGAGTAAGTCTCTAATCCGATTTGGTCTGAGGGGACTGGTTGGATGGCTCCTTTTTCTAGCAGCTGAGACACCTCTGAGGCTGCTTGATCCCTTTGACTGGGTGGAACGTCTGGGATTTTTCTTATTGGCGGGGGTATTGAAGAGAATGGGATGAGGTAACCCTCTGGAAACTATCCTTAGTACCCATCACTCCTAGGTGATGCTCTCCCAGGCTTCCGGATATAAGGAAATTCAACCCCGACTAGCTCCGGATAAACGCAGTCGGGCAACACCCTCAGGAACGAGAGTATGGAGAGCCACGGAAGGAGTTGTGGTCTCCCGAATTGCGGGGGCCCCTCTGCCTCTGGGGCGATGTCTCCCTGAGTAACCCCCCTTCCCCTGCCTCTGGAGGGGGGGGGTCACCTTGTGCGGCAGGAAAAAAACTCTGATTTCTTGAATCACATCTTTCCACCCTGCTGGGCCTTGGGATAAGGCCTAGAAGGGAGGGAAAAACAGACCCCTACGGCAGACAGGATCTTTCCCTCTTGCTCGCACCTGGTGAGGGTGTCTTTCACTTTGGTCCCAAACAAGGAGGAACCGTCAAATGGGGCGTCAGTGAAGTAAGACTTGAAGGCCTCCGCGAAGTGACACAGGCGCAGCCAGGCTTGCCTTCTAAGGGTGATCCCTGAGCTCGCCGCCCTACTCGCTCCCTCAGCCGCATACGAGACGAGTTAGTGATGGAGTTGAGGGCAGAAACTTGTGCATTAACCATCTGAGCTACTGCCTCAGGTATGTTACCCGCAAGAGTATCTCCCAGTTCTTTGTGGAGATCTCTCTGGAGCCGAGTGAAGTGAGATAAATAATTCAGCGACCGTAAAGTGAAGGTTGCTGAAGATAGGGTATGCTTCCCGTACCGGTCCATGGTCCTAGACTCCTTGTTAGGAGGATGGACCGATGAGGAAGACACAGCAGTTTCCTTCTGGGTGGCTGCCGCCACCACCATGGCATCAACCGGGACTCATTTTAAGAAACACTTTTCCCTGAGGTACGGACAGGAATTTGTTGGGACGCCTGGGCACGGGCTCCACAGAATCAGGGTTTTCCCACACTCTTCGACAAATGAGGTCAAGAAGTTTGTCGAAGGGTGGAGACAACCAGGAGGCGGAAGGTTGAGCACCAAAAGCCTTAAGGAATACTGACCCCTCCTCGGAAGGAGTTTTAGAAGGCCAGCCTCCTCTGTTTCAGTATCTCCAGGATATCGGAGAAAGAAACATCATCAGAGGAAGACTTGGGGGACCCTTCCAATTCCCCGAGGTCAGTATCAGAGGTGAGAGACTCATCCTGGGAGTATGTGTGCTTCCTCTTGCACAATTTCTTTCTAGGAGGCTCCTCAGACACGGACTCTGAGAAAATCTCAGAAAGATGGGGACCACTCGTGGGGGTATCCTTAGGGCCTGGCGCTCTACTGCCCACGGATAGGTGAGTGTCAGAGGCTCTCACCGGGTTGATGGGGGACGGAATGACTGACCCGGGTGATGTAGCTGGCGATCTTGCCAGCGCGCTCCGCATGGCTTCGATGGCCGGCCTTCCCGAGTCCGAGGACTGACCGGCCTATGAGGCCACAGCCGGGATCCCCCGAGCCGATGCACCGAGTGGGAGACTCGGAACCGATAGCTGTCCCGAAGTATCCCCCTCGGGCCCGACCGAAGAGACCTGAGTCTTGAACCCCGTGGACAGAAAAGACATGGTTGGAGCTGATGTCGGCACCGATAGACCCAAAGGGGGTATCGGAGCCGGCGCAGGAACATCACGCGGAGCATACCGGCTCGGACAAGGATGTGCTCAGAGGAGGAATCATCGAAACTGTCATAGAAACTGGCTCCGGAGCCAAGAACAATTTGGCCAACAATGGCGACTGCAGGAGCCTGCACTACCCTGTCAACATCCAAATCAGAGAGCCTGGAGAATTTGGAGGAGAACGATGGAGATTGGGATCTCTTGTCCGGTGAACCATGCCTGACACTGGGCGACCAGCTTTGAATGGGCTCAAGGATAATTGGAGCCGACGCCGATTCGGTTAACACTGATACCTCCTGCGGCCCCGAAGACACTGGAGTCGAGGAGGTAGAGTCCAAATCAGTAATCTTCTCCGGAGGCTCCAAAGTGGCAGATGGAGCCGGAGACCTTTTCTTAGACTTGGAAGCTTTAGACAGACTGAGTACTAGAAGCCGAATCTATAGCTTCCTCAAATGATGGTTTCAAAAGTCCCTTTAATATTAATTTTTTTTCTCTCTCCTGGAGCACCCTAGGACTGAACGCGTGGCATAATTCCTGTAAATGGATGGCTCCGAGGCAGTAGACACACAGTGTCCATCTGTGATGGACATTTTATATCCACATTTGGAGCATTTCTTAAAGCCAGAAGGCTTATGTTCCTTCTGATCTTTGGACATTTTATAATTAACGTTAAACACCTAGATGCAACTTGCAAAAAAGGGTGGGAAACACCAGAAAAACATCGAACTAGGCACACAAAGAACCTCTAACTGAAACGGTGGTTCTGGGTATTACACAGGAAAAACACAATGACCAAAGGTTAATCCAGAGGGGAGGACTAGGTCCTCTAACTAAAATGGGCCTAGCCCACTGGAAGAGTTAGGGATACCAAAACAACTAACACTAGCACTGAAAACACACACACAAATTTAGCGATTGGCAAGAATAGCTATTAAAATAGCTTTTGGGTCTGAACAAAACTTTCTCAAAGAGAAATAAAAAAGAGGGTACTTAGCCACAGCCAAGAGAGACCACATCCGAGCTATACAAGCGGCAAACGAGATCTGGGGATATGGAGCAGTGCACCATGGGATACCCTCTTAGCCCAGCCAATGAGAGTCTTTGAGCTAGTAAAAATCAGCCGAGTCGGAGCCGATATTCGGCTCCAAACCCACGGGTAAGAATGCAGGCAAGATAGGACTACATAACATCAAAATTTAAATCTCAAGGAGAAAGGGGCTCCTTAAAGGGAGGTCTTAATAAGGAGGCACCTTTTAAGAAGGCTCTACACAGCCTGTGTGACATTAAGTTGGAGACAGAATACCAATGTGAAAATTTGATATTGCAGTGAGTTGAACCTTGACAGTTGGCTGCAGCTGAACCTTGCTAGAAGAGTTCTGCCAAAAATTCCAAAATGGAATGGATAGGTGCAGAAAAAGGATCAGTGTTCCTCCTTTGAGCCCAAAAGGAAAACCTTTTCCGTTTGCTAGAATACAGTTTTCTAGTGGAAGTATGAGAGGACATTAAGATATGTTTAACTGCAGGAGTGAAATTGTGAAGCCTGACTAAATTGGGAAGTGGAGCAGCCAAGCTGTCAATTTTACGGTGTGGGGAGAAGGATGAAGCTCCCGTGACATATGAGTCAGCCGATCTGGCACTGGGTCCACAGTCCAAGGCTTCTCCTGAAGATGAGGCCAAAGGAAGGGGAACCTAACTTGGTGAGGCCAGTAAGGAGCAATGAGAATTATCCTGCTTCCCAAGTACTGTGCTTTCTGAATGACTCTGGGTATGAGAGTGAATGGATGAAAAGCATACAGAAGTCCCGAGGGCCAATCATGAGTAAGTGCGTCTCTCTGTCTCCCCGGGGGGGGGGGGGGTAAGGCTAATGTAGTTGCTGCACTTGGCATTCATGGGAGTGGCAAAGAGATCGCAGCAAAGCTGCCCCCATGTTCAGAAATTAATTTCTGCTACATTATGATTGAGAGGCCACTCATGAGGCATTAAGATTGCCCTGCTCAGGTTGTCCGCTATCACATTGTACTTCCCCAGAATGTGCGTTGCTATTATAAAGTGCTGGGAAGAAACTGCCCATTGCCAAACTCTTAGGGCCTCTCGACAAAAGGTGTAAGATCTGGTTCCTCCCTGCTTGTTTATGTACCAAACCACATACTGTCAGACTGTATTGCAATTGTCCCTAGAGAGAGAGTCGTGAAGTGCTAGCAACGCAAGAAGCACTGCTCTCACCTCTAGGACATTTATATGCAAGTGAGACTCGTGTTCTTGCCATGTACCTTGGACTGTTCTTCCCAGATAATGACCCCCCCCCACCCTATCTGGGAAGCATCCGTGGTCACTGTAGCTATGGGTTGATGCGGAACAAATGGTCTCCCTATGGTCACATGAGTGGAGTGTATCCACCATCTTAAGTCTTTCTTGTGTGATTCTGTTAATCTGATCAGGTGAGACATCGGAAGCTCTTGAAGTGACCATTGGGAGAACAACAGCCACTAAAGGATACTCATATGCATTCTCACAAGAGGGACCAGTGTAATCGTGGAAGCCATTTTCCTAGTAATCTTAGAATTATCTTTAGTTTCACTTTGGTCTTGGGAAGGAGGTGAAGTATTTGCTAAGTGCAAATTTCCAGAGTGAGATCCTTGGCTTGTTGGAGTACATGCTTGGTGATGGCAGACAGGAGCCAGTCGTCTAGACAGGGAAACACTCGAAATCCTAGATGCCTCAGGTGAGCCGTGACTACTGCCATGCATATGAATACTCTGGGGGCTGTAGTGAGACCAAAGGGCAGAGCTCGGAACTGGTAAAGACTGGCTCCCAGACAGAAGCTTAAGTACCTTCATGATGCCCTGTCCATTTTTACGTGGTAGTAAGGTCTTGAAGGTCTATTGAGCACAACCTAAAAAGGGAAGTATAGACTGCAGTGTCACCATTCGGAACTTTGACTTCTTGACAGATTCGTTCAATTTGCTTAGGTCTAATATGGGCCCTCCAGTCCCCTGTTATTTTTGGCACCAAAAAGAATCTTGATTAAGTTCCAAATCCTATTTGGTCTGTGGGGATTTCTTGGATGACTCTTTTGCAGCAACTTTAGAATCTCTATAGTTGCTTGCTCTCAGAGTGGGTGGAACATCTGGGATTGTTTTGGTCTGTGGAACACGATTGGAAAATGGGATGGAGTATCCTCTGGATATTATTTTTAGTACCCATTTGTCTCGTTATATTTTGCCAGGCTTCTGGGTACATGGATAAACATCCCCCAGACTGCCTCCAGAGTAGAGCAGTCGGGCCTCCTGCTTATAAGGGCGTCCACAAAAGGAATCATGGTCATCCTGGTTTTGCGGGCCCCCTCTGCCTCTGGGGCGGCATCTACCATTATTGAATCCTCCTCTGCCCCTGGGGAAGAAATCACCCCATGCATCCTGGAAAACTCTGTGGGATTTTTTGAACCATATTTTTCCACTCTTATGGCCTTTAGGAGAAGGTTTTGAAGGTACAGAAAAACGTACTCAGATGGCAGAGAGAGTGTTTTTCCTTCCAGCTCGCACCGGGTTAGTATCTTACTTTGGGTCCAAAGAATGAGGAACCATCAAAAGGGGCGTTAGTAAAAGCAGATTTAAAGGGCTCTGCAAAATTGCACAAGAGCATCCAGGAGTGTTTCCCTAAGGGAAACTGAGGAACCCGCTGCCCTGCTCGCTCCATCTGCTGCATAGGATATGAGCCTCATGGAGGAGATGACAATGGAATTTGAGGTATACAACTGGGAGGAGACCTTCACATTCACCCCTGTAACTAATGAACCTTGTAGAGCATCTCCTAGCTCTTTCAGGAGATCTCTTTGCAGCCTTGTAAAGTGGATAAGCAGTTCAGCGATCGCAGTGAAAATGTCGCTGACTGAGACACGCTTCTTGTATCTGTCCATCGTTTGAGAGTCTTTATTCTGAGGATGAACAGATGAGGAAGTCTCTGCAAGTTCCTTCTTGGTGGCTGCTGTCACCACCTTAGCATCTACGGGTACCCCCTCGGTTAGAAAATCCTTTCTCAAAGCAGTTGACAAGAATTTGTTTGGCCTCCAAGAGACTGGCACCCTAGTGTCAGGTGACTCCCACACCTTTCAACTAACAAGGTCCATTAGCTCATCGAAAGGCGGAGACACCCAGGAGGCTTGAAGGTTGAGATCCAAAAGCCTTCACCGTACACCGACTCCTCATCACAAGGGGTTGTGGTCTGCCAGCTGCCTCTCTGCTTCAGGATCTCTAGAATATCTGCAAATGAGATCAGAGGATGACCATGGGGACCCTTCCGACTCATCGAGGTCTGTGTCTGAAGTGATGGAGTCATCTGGGGAGTCTACGTGCTTCCTCTTGCAAGTTCTCTACTGAGGTGGCTCCTCAGAAGGATATTCTGGGGAGGCCTCGGAGGGGAGGGTTTTGCCCACTGGGGCATCCTGAGGTTCTGGATCTCTGCTGTCCTGTGGAATGGGTGGTGCTGAGACAGCAGCTTTTGCCTTAGGGGGACGAGTACTAGTATCCTTCTGTGGTGCTGAATGGGTAGACAACACACTCATCAGTTCAAAGGCGGATCCCGCCAGCTCAGAAGACTCCCTTGGCTCTGAGGAGACAGAGGAAGGCACCAGAACCAACGAGATTGGGCCCGAGGCCGATGTGGGCGTGGAGCTAACCTGGGCCAACGCCCCGAGGAGTAGACTCTGAACCGAAGATCGGGGCCCAGAATCCCCCCAGGGCCGACCGGGGAACCCTGGCTCCCAGACTCCCTGAACAACACCGAGAGAGTCAGAGTAGATGTCTGCTCCATGAACACCAAAGGGTTCCCAGAACTGATGGATCCACAGTAAGCGGTAACAAGCACTCTGGCTCCGAAGGAACAGCTTGGCTTGGAGGAGGAACAACAGTAAGTATAATTGGTACAGTAGGTTCCGAGACCAAATGGGTGGGAGCTGAGAATAATTTAGTCAGAGCAGGCCACCTCAGGAGTATGCACACCACCCGTTCCACGTCACTGTCCTATAAGCTCCTGGTGGACCTGGAAGATAGGAATGGAGAGCAAGACCTGTGCAGAATTGGAAATCTCAACGTCAGAAAAAACGGTAAAATATCCATGGACCAGCTCTGATTAGAGGTCTCTTGCGGCTCCAAGGACTTTGGAGCCGAAGTACCAGGCTTGTCAACTATGACCTCCAACGGCTCCAAGGACGGTGTAGCTGAGGAGGTAGTGGCCTTGGAAATTTTTGGTAGTTTGAATGGAGGCTCCGACTGAGCTGATGTTGCAGGTGATGTCTTTTTTGAGACTTTTCCTTTTTAAAGGAAGGACAAGAAGAGAAAGAACTATGGATAGCATTCTCAAAGGTTGGCTTTAAGAGCCCTTTCAGAATCAATTTTTCTCCCTTCTTGAAGTACTGTTGCACTGAAAGTGTGACAAGAAGTGCAGCCTTCTTGTAGGTGAATAGCACCAAGTCAATAAGCACATATAACATGTCCATCAGTGATGGACATTTTTTAAAGCCAGAAGGCTTATGTTCTCTCTCTCTTTTGGGTCTTTAGACATAGTTAAGGTAAAACCACAAAAGCAACAACAAGAAAATATTTTTGCTATTGAACAGCTAAAGTTACACTGAACAGTAACTATGGGGAACACCAGGAAAAAGACAACCAGGGAGATACAAACAGGGCCTCTAACTCAAACGGTCCTATTTTCTAGACAAGACAACAAATAACTACAAGCCCTCTAACTTAAATGGACAAACAGCTCTCTAACTTAAATGAGCTACTGATAAACTTGACAGAAACAACTACTACAAGGGATACCAGTAGGCCTACAAAGCAACAGCAAAAGCTGTGCCAAAGGGGATAAAACTATCACTAACAGTAATGCAATAAAATGCACAACGAATTAAATATAATTAGAAAATAAGCTATCTGTTAACAAATATAACAATTTAGAAGAAAAATAATGAAAATATGTTACAACTTAGCCACTGCCAAGATGATCGTATCCAACCTCTTAAAGCAGCAAACAAGATCTGGGGAATTGCACCACTGCATTACGGGATACCTTCTTGTCACGAGCCAGGTTTGAGACTTTCAGCTATGTATTCAGCCGAGTCGGAGCCGAGAATAGTCTCCAAACCCATCATTGTAAGAATAAAGGCTAGCTAGGACAACATAACATTGTATGTTTGCCTATGTCATAAGTGATAATTTAATAAAGATGTTTCTTGTTTAAAAAAAGAACACATGCAAGTACTACAAATGCATTTAAAATATCATTTAAGTAAATAAATATATGGGTAACTATGCAAAAAAAAGGCTAAATGGAAACAGGAATTATTTAAAGGTATTATCAAAGGTTAAAGTACTGCAGATGAGGGGGAATCTTACTATACAGGAGTGCTAAAAGAAAAATAAGGAAGCATTTGGATAATATGCATTAATTTAGAAAGGACACTTACGCAAGTATTTTTTGATAGTACCAGAGTACAAAAACTATTAGCACAATGATTTCAGCAACACAAAACAGAAAGGCTGTTACCAAGCTAAGTGAAAATATGTACAGGGCAGCGGAATGGGGGAAACCAAGAAGAGACACTAATGGAAACATTTATGGAAGACTTAAATAAGCTAAAGTTAGAGGAAGATCAGTTTCAGTAATTAGTTGATGAGATAAAAATGGTGATGCACAATCAATCAAACAGGGACGTTTTCAGGAGCATAGGGTATTCCTGCAGAAATTACGAGGGGGAAATGTCAAAGATCTAAAAGGTTTTAAAATTTTAAAAGGAGACTGTGCCAGCATCTTGGAAGAAAGCTGTAAGGGTTGTACTACTCAAAGAGGGCAAATACCTTATAAAGCAAACTTCTAACAGATCAGCTTCAATTCTGAACTATTACTATGAAGTATTTATATTTTTACATACTAGTAGATTGACTAAGGTGTTGCCAAAATTATTATTTATTATTATTATATTTACATTTGTTGACCGGGAAACTCCGAATGGACACATGTCCTTTTTCAGCGGAGGCCTGGGGAGAAAAGCAACACAATAAAAACAATTACAAGTTACAGGAAGTATAGGTAGGTTTTGTTTAATAATAGTAGCAAATAGTTATAATTCAAAATGAAATTATTTAGTTAAATGGTACAACACTTATATCATTGGTGCCATAAAGACTAACAAGTATTTTAATAGCTAAGCTAGCCTGAATAACAGTGGTTAAGATTACAGCTGAGATATAGGTTTACAAGCAATGTATTTGGCTGCAATCCAAGGTAGTTAGAGGGGTGGAAGAAAGGGATTAGAGAGGTTGGGGTAGAGATGTTAAAATCTTATTTATTAAAGATAATTTATTATTTATGAAAATCCTATTTATTTATATATTACTATCAAAATGTGGAAAATCAAAATAACTTTCCACCTTTTGATCAAACCGTGTTGGCAAAACTGGTAATAACAAATAACTAGTACTTCAGAAATGGTAACATGGAATCAACCTTTGAACACCGGAAGTTCAAATGTTGAAAGTCTGTGTTACCAAAAACTTTTTTGCAAGGGGGCAAGCACCCCTGCGCCCCCTCACCCCCTGCATATTATATATTCCAACTCTGAGATCGCACTACAGTGAGAAAAGGGCACATTTCCTAATCCCCGCTGTACTGGGATCTGTCATCAGAATGCAGATTCCACATTAGCGAATGCACACCACCATTCACTAATGTGAAGTCAAACATTTTCCGGATCGTTTTTACAAAAACTTGAAAACAGCCTTTCGACCTTCCCAGCACTGTGCAAGTGTCAATCTAAATTTTGATAGTAAACCATATATATATATATATATATATATATATATATATATATATATATACACACACACACACACACACACATACACATATATATATATATATATATATATATACACACAAATGTGGTTTTGTGGAGGGGTGACAAAAATTTGACATTAACAGAACAAAGGCAACCCACATGGAAGCAGAATGGAAGAAGACCCCATTACTGTAGGTGGGTCTTGATGCAGAAAGACATTCAATAGAGTTAGCTGAGCCATTATGAGTAGGGCAATGACATTATTGTGTTTCCTAGTAGAATTTTTGGGTTAATTAAGAAGATAAATGAAGGGCCAAAGGAAAGTGGGAAGAATTATGATGGGAGGGTTCCTCTCTGACAAGCCAGGTTTGAATAGAGGAAAACAGGAAGGGGTGTCCTCTTTCTCCTTTGTTATTTGCCTTATACTTAAACCATTGCCAAAGAGAACAAGGGACTCACAAATTCAAGGGTATAACTGGTATAGTACTTGAGAAAAATTAGTCTTATTTGCAGATATTTTGTGTTTGATAAATCCAGAAAAGAATTGTTAAGTGTTATGGAACACGCAGACAGATTAAATTTTTTTCAGGATATAAAATAAATGAGGGTACAGCAAAAGCTATAGCAGAAAACTATGTTCCCGCACATGAAATGATTCAGCAACACCCATATTTATTCTGACTTGAAAAGATTAAATATTAACATGATTGAATTAAAAGGGATTTTATTATAGCAGCTAAGGATACATAGGAAGAGACTAAACAAAAGATAACACAAAAAAAAGAGGTTTACAGAAAATGAGGTTTCCAAAGGAGGGTGGCCTAATGGTTAAGGTTTTTGCCTTACAAACACAAGGTGCAGGGTTTAAATCTCACAATGGATAATTGGCTATGCTTAAAATGGCTCGCAAGGGCAGTTAGTTTAGTACTAACCTATAAACCTATTAAAGTTAGAAGTTGGAAGCTCTTGATGGTGGATATGGACAGCTGGGGACAAGCAATGAAAATGCTTTTAATCCTTATAGTATAGCATACTGGTCAGGCATATTTTTACCAACCACAGGAGAAGCTATAAAACAAAATTGACAGTTTCTCCCCACAGAACAAGGTGGTTTAGAATTACCAGATTGAAAGGGATACTTTACAGCCAAATGGTTAAGGCTCTAACAAGCAGAAGATTAAAAATCAAAATGGAAAGAAATGATATTGAAAAGGTGGGGGTAGGAGTTCACAAAATAAGGACAGAGTAGAATTCTGGATACATGAATTTAATGAGAACAGCAGCAACGATACACAACATTATATGTATACAGCAGAAGGCAATATTTTCAGAACAAAACTAATACAGTAATGGAGTAGACAGATTTGACCAATATGGATGAGAAGGGGCTCAGAGAAAGTTGGAATTTATTAGCAGAAATTAAACAAAAGTATTCTGAGCAAATAAATAGGGAGGGAAAAGTCAGAAAGGGATGAAGCCAAACAGAGGGTTAGTACTGCAGGTTGGAGACCACCTTCCCTTTCAAAGATTGATAAGAGTATAGGCATAGAGAAACAGACATGAGGGTGTTAAACAACATCTCTGGTTGACTTATAAAATAATGCATAACTATAGGAATCTGAAAACAAAAAATTGGAAAATGAGAACGGAAAGGCAACATACAAAGAAACAATGAGAGGATACTTCTATGGCTCCGAAGTACATGAGAAAATCTAGAGAGTTTGTAATTTTACATGGAAGTGTTTGCATAGGAATTTTTATATCCCAAGTAGACTTCAGAGATTTTTTCAATATACAGTAATTTCTGGGGGTGTGATGGGAAAGAGAAGGGAACTTTGAAACATGTTTTTTGGGACTACAAGAAACAAAGATTTTTTATAAATTCTCTACAGGGTCCTCTGTCAGAAAAGTTATGGGAGCAAATTATTTTAACTAGGTAAATTATTCTTTTGAGCTCAGATACAGAAACAATCATCCAGACATGGTAAGGCCAGTCTAATTTTAATGCTGTTGGCTGACAAAAAAAGCAATTAGTAGAAATGGGGAAAAAAAAGCAAAATCTGCTTTAACAGAACTGTTGAACATTGTAAAGTTGATAAAAACTGGATGTGGGATCTCCAGAAAAGTGAGGGAGTAACAAATAAAAATACATGAAATCTGCAGGAACAATACACAGAATAATGTTCAGGAGGAGTGACATTTCAAGGAAGGCAGGACTTGAGAAATCTGCGTTCATGTTAAATTGAATAATTGTCAGGACAACAATCATGTATGTATAATGTGTACAAAGGAAAAATGCTGCAATGGTTTATTTTCTCTTTTATGAGAAAACGTGTACTCATGAATCCATGCAATGTGAGATGTTAATGAAGATGTTAAAAAATAAATAAATA
This sequence comes from Protopterus annectens, assembly GCF_019279795.1. NCBI lineage: Eukaryota > Metazoa > Chordata > Ceratodontiformes > Protopteridae > Protopterus > Protopterus annectens. The sequence goes on from NC_056725.1 coordinate 1,388,531,088, forward strand.
AATAAATAAAGGCAAACAAAACATATTTCAGCAATGAAGACCATCTTGAAACAAGTGCAGGGGCAGTCACTCCACTAGTGAACTGGCCTATGATAACAGCTTTTGTATTTGGTGGAGATTTACCTGATGGCCAAAGCTGATGCTGTTGGCAATTCATTTGGAAATGGTTTGTTTGGCCCATCTCTCATTTATGTAAAGTAAACATTTGCTCAGTATTCTTAAACTAAAGCACCCACTTCAAGCAAGACCTAAGCTACCAAGGCAGGTCCAACTGTGAAGGGCTCTATCCCTCACAGTTTCTGTTCTGCAAATTGAAAAAAAAAAATACTTCCATTCTAGTTCAGGAATAATTCATAAACCACTTTAAGAAGGACGTACGCATTACTCTTGAAGAATACCCATCTCTTGTGAAAGATAAGATGCGGTTATCAACATGACCTAAAGCACAAAGACCCCGTGAGCAAAGCTGAAGGCCAACAGACTACCTACAAAGATTTTTGCCTGTTTCAGGGCAAGTCCAACCAACTTTAAAAATGGAGAGTATATAAAACATGAACTATATGTCACTGTTTTATGTGGGATTAACCTATAAACAGAAGGCCATCATGAAATTAACAGTGAAGAACATCAAAGTCCTCAACAGTTGTGTGTGTGTGTGGGGGGGGGGGGTGTTCACACTGCAGCTGTAAACTGAAATGTATGCTTTGATATACAGAACACAAGTACCTTCTGGAAAGATCAGCATGTCTGTAGTTGAATAAATGTTCGCTGTCTGATAAGTGTTATTCAAAAAAAATTGCAAATCACCATCAGCTCAATCACAAGTTCTTGGAATAGACATCAGCAACCTCCAACCAATGTTAAAATCTTCTCAATTATAATACAACAATATCAAGCAGCATCTGTTAAGTTTAACAGGCAATGATGTGGTTGCCACATAGATACACATGCAATACAAACGGAAAACAAGACAGAAAACCACCTGGTCATTAAACATTGGTGATGCATATTAATCAAATTACGGAGGGCAAAACAGTGTTTTCGTAACGCACAGGGATAGAGCCCCAAATGCAGTAAAAGACACGAGTCTAATAAGCAGACATGGCCCCGGATGAGTTGGGCAGGGAAGGGGAATAAGTGTTGTCCTTGCAGGCTCACTCACCATTTTGTGGGTAAGTAAAGGTTTCTTCCAGTTGAGACTATAACCTGCAGCAGGGACCAGAAATGTTAGCACTCCTAAAGAAAGTATGTGGGAATGTACTGACATTATCTGTTCACACGTACCCACAATGATGTCAGTGCATGTCAGCTTGGTGCAGGACGAAATATGTACAGCATTAAAAAATCCAAACCATCTACATATGAAGGCTCAACTCAGTCAGACTCATCCAGCTGGCAATGTAGCTTCACCCAGTCAGTGGGTGAATGAACAACTCAGTAAACAAAGGGAGGCTTAATATTAAAGGATGAATGAACGAAAAAATACAAATGGCAAGCCTTGCTCTTGTACTTCAAAGTGGGCATCCAAATTATGCTATGTAGCACTGAATAACTTAACTATCATCAGTCATTCTGTACTGCCGACCACAGCCTGACTGGAAAGATGCCTTGCTGTGGTAAATAACCCGCTCCCTTCCACTGTAGTCACCGAAGAATGACAGCTAAGCTGTACTTTTTAGCAAATAATACCCAGTAAAAAGCCTGAAAAAACATCAAAAGGTGGTCAGTGCTCCAAAAATTTACTGTATCAAAAAGCATTCTTAACACGAGGTACACATTTAGTGAGTTATAGGTTTCAGAGTTAAGTACTAGGTTAGCTGCCCTCAAAGGCCATTTTAAGTCTAGGCAATTTCCCTTTTTGTACTGAAATTAACCTATCCCATTTGGTAGTACAGGGGTAAATTTTATCTTTCCCATCCACAGATCCATGCTATGCTTGAATATGGACAGGGATGTACTTTGTTTTACGTGGGTGGGGAGTCTCTACCAGAGGAGCAGTACCCTCTGGTCAAATAATTTATCTCAATTAATTCATAGTGATGAATTTAGCGACTTCCAAGTCTGTCCTAAGCTAACACACTACATCACAGATAAGGAATACAAGGAGTTCAAATACACAGTGGTATAGATTAGTGATATATTCACTACAGTAGTGCTACCAAGGTAACAGCCATCTTGGAGCTTGTTGTCCAATCTGCTGACACAGGACCAGTTATAGATGTCAATATAAACAATCGGTGCCAGCCCTAGACAGAAAATTATTTAATATGAGCATGGTCAAGGTTATCAAAGGCAGGATATGCAGGTGCTGAAGTGGGAAGCTGTGTCATCCTGTGTCAGTTCTATTTCTTCTGCTATTATTCCAGGTTAGAGAATGGGCAAACTGTACATCAGCACCCTGAATGGAAACAAACATTCTCCAGCAGGGTATTAAATGTGTAAGTAATGTCCTTTGAAAAATGAGTGCACCTCTTCATGGCAGCATATCAAGCTGCCATGGAGAGAGGACTGAAAAAACTTTACGGCTGCCATTATTTTACCCTCGCTAAGCAGCACTTTTGCTGTTTACAGAGTGTAAAATGTATTTTTAAGAAAAGAAAATTAAAAAACAAAACTGCGTATGTTTATGTCAGTGTGTGTGTGTGTGTGTGTGTGTGTGTGTGTGTGTGTGTGTGTGTGTGTGTGTGTGAGTGAAAGAGATTGATCAAGCAGTTATTTTACACTCACTAAACAGCACTTTTGCTGTTCAGAGAGTGTAAAAACAAAATATAACAGAAAAAAGTGTGTGGATGTATGTTTATTTATTTATTTTTTTTTAATTTCTCCAAGTCTTTTGGGTTTCTAATATCATGACGGGAATGGACCCCATTCCTAAGTCAAAGTACGATTACAGTTCATGAAATTAGCATTGGTGCACTCTGATGTCAGCCAGAAGTGCTCTTTGCAGCATCTGCAATGTGCACAGTAATGACTCCTCCTGCAATTCATACGGTATTACATGAATTGGTAACATATCTAAATACGACTAAATTCTTTTTTATAAGACCCGTTGCTCCTACTACTAGTGGAACTGTCCGGGTATCTTTCATGCACATGGCTCTTGTTTCTGCCCGCAGATCAAGGTATTTTATGACTTTGTGTCTGTGTACGCAAGACACTGTAGTTACTGGGCGTCAGTTTCAATGATCAATGCCACTTCTGTCTTCTATTCTTAGACCACTATTATCAGGTTTTCTAGCATCTATCTTTTGAACTATTGGTATTGGGTGATCCCATGTGATATAAACTTCATAATGTTCTATGAGTCTTTGTGGCTCATGTGTCCAGTGTTTTTCAGCCACTTTAATACCATAATGTTTGCACAATCTCCAATGTAACAGCCTCACCACATTACTATGCCTTTCAGTATACAGTCCCTCTACCATTAGTACGTCGCAACCAGCAACAAGGTGTGCGATCGTTTCCAATTTGGTTTTACAAAGACTACATATGCCCGTTTTTCTCCCACATGCTCAATTGACTTTGTAAACCAGTGTGTACGTAAGCCCAGTATCTTAGGCTGCCAATATTAACCTTTCATTTTTTGGTTTGAATTCGCTTCTCCTTAACCATTCCTCTGTTCATTCTTGATCAATATCAGGCTCTTCCTGAAGTTTTATATATTAGCAAATATATTTATGTTTCTAACACATTTCTTGCCTTCTCAGTTGATCCTTTACATTATAGTCTTTCTTTTGTTTTTTGGCACATTCAGTTGCTGCCTGTTTTTTTTCCACTTCTGGTTTGATTTCCATTCTTGCTTGATGTTGATATGCTTCTGCTAAATTATGTTTCTGTATGTGTATGTTTATGCCTGTGTATGATGCTTGTGTGCAGGAAAGTGAGTTGTGTGCAACAGAGAGTGAAGAGAGAGCGATCGAACAGCAGTACTGATGAGGTTTATGTACATCTCACCTCTCAGATCAAGTTAACTGGCCAAAACCTAAAATAAAGGGGGAACAAAAGCTCAAAACAGAAACATTTTCCTCAAAAAAAAAAAAAAAAAAAATCACAAAGTTTCTTCAATAATAGGGCTTGTATTAGCATGCATCTTTGTTACGTGCATGTATGGTTGTGTGCGCGTGCGTGGGTGAGAAAAAGAGGGAGAGACAGTGAGATGATGAACCACTGGCAACAGGAGTTAAGAGGTCGTTTACCTCTCGACCTTTTAGCTCAAGAAATGTGGACAAAACCTGAAATAAAGGGGGAGCAAAGGCTCAAAAACAGAAATAGATTTTAAAATGTCCTACTTATAAAAATTACAAACCAAGTTAAATAACAGGATTTGTATGAACATCAACTTTCTGAAGGAAACAAAGTCTGAAAGTCAAATGCATGTAAATAATTTTAGACTGCCCATTCTCCAAGTGCAATAATGCCCTCCAGGTTGTGTGCTAATGTGTAATTAATGCCCATCCAGGGGTGGAGAGGCCCTCCACCGGCACCATCAGACCTCCGAACACCCCAGGGTGGGTGTTAATTACACATTAACACACTGTTGGGCATTATTGCTTGCTTACATTGATCGATTTCAAAATTAACTGTAAAACTTGAGTTATAAAATTCAAGTAATTTTCCTAACATCTTCAGGAGCAATATTTGGATACTAAAACTAGCAAAAATACAGCCCAGCAATACATAAATTACCTAAACGATGTGACTTTTCAAGTATCATTTTCACATACAATGGCAAAATGCTAAAAAAAAGAACATCTCAGCAAAACTAGTCTTAGCTCAGCTGGCTGCCCTTGTGGGCCAGCCTTCTGGCTCAAATGAACCTATCCCATTATCTAGCACAACATCTCACCACAGATATGAACTATTGTTAACAGTATGTTCTTACAAAAAAACAAAGAACATTGGTGCACTGTAGAGCTCAGAATTAACAAAAGTTGACTCAATGTAACCCAAACTGGACAAGCTGCCACTTAGGTGCATATGAGAGGCTTTGATCATCTCCTTAGGATCAGTAGCTGAAGTGCAAGTGTCACCTTCCTGGACCTCCCTAGTGTCACACCACCACTACAGCCCACTGTCTCTACTATCCCACTGAAAGATACTGAAACAACCTGATATGGCAAAGTACCGGATGCAGAATATCATGTACAAGGAGCATGCTCTATGATGTCCCTAATAAAGCAAACAACTTGACAGATGTAAAGAGTTTGAGACTGGAATAATGCTGCATCTTCTGCCTTTTCAAATTTCTTTGAAAAGCAGTTAAAATGAGGCACTCAAATATGCTGCCTGCTGAAGATAAAGTCAATTACTTTTAAATATGACTTTTAAACCTAGTTTGTGTCATCCTTCAACACCATGCTCTTGATATCTGTGTGACATCAGTGCTAAGTAAATGACTATATGTCAGCTTCCAAACTAAACATTCAGACACCACGTGCAGACATCAAGAGCAGTAACATACACAAGTGGAGGCTGCATAAGATATGTGCAGCTAAGCATGACCTTTACATATGTGGCAAGTCTAGGGAATACATTTTTTAAAAGTATGAGTACCAGATCATACCTGATCAGTACACATCATGTGAAAGGAAAAAAAAAATCCTGGCAGATCGGAATGCGAAAACACAGCAGTACAGTAAGGTCAACTTTTGCCCAAAAAATTAAACTGACCAACAGCTTAACTTCAGCTCTCCCAGGGTGAAAGCAGTAGCTGACAAAAAAAAAAAAAAAAAAAAAAAAAGAGTGCGCAAATGAATCTTATTTGGCTAAAATTCAGACATTGACCAGTAAGTAAACTGCCTAAGTGCCAGCAAAAAAGAAATATGGAGAACATGAAAGAAAATCAGCTAAAAAAAATGAATAGAAAACAATAACTAGGAAGTGTCCTGCAGCTGTTACAACAAAAGCAGTTCAAGCTACAACTCTAGTTTAACAGAGGACTTCCAGTAAATAGGACAAAATAAATCAAATGTACTCTGAGGTTGTTAAAATAAATGAAACACTAAAGGAGCATATCATATCAAACAAAAGGCTGGAAAAAATAAAAGTTAACTAGCTATGCAGGTGAACTGATAAAACTGCAAAAATTAAGAGGATGAAATGAGGAAAAGGTCGGCTAAGTATGAGACTGCAAATGGAGTTTGAAGATAAAGCACACAGAGAAAACCTGAGATTTTCTACTGTACCAGAGAAAATGGAAGGGACTGACTGAATTAATTTTATGAAAGCACACATGGGAACTGGACTGGTGTTCCACAGCAGAATTTAACTGAAGGGACACACCAAGTTTATGCTCCAAATCTGACAATGAGAAAGCAGCAAAGATCTACATTATAAAAATGCAATCATATCTGCAGATAAAGAGTCGATCCTAAGAAAACTGTGACAGAAGGGAAAAGTATTAAAACTGGAAACAGCAGTATGTTTGCAAAAATGACTAACTGTAAACCATGCAGAACAAAAGCAAACTTACGCTAGCAACCAGAAAATTTCGAGAGTCAGCTTTGAGATTCAAGCAGCTGTATCCAGCTGTCTGAGTATTTTTTTTCCCCTGGAGGTTCAAAAAATGTTGATGCAGAACAGGCAAAAGAAAAAATAACATTTATCAAATTGGGAGAAACAGCAAGCAGAAGGGGACCTTCCTTCTCATTCTTCTGACAAAAGCTCATACAGGGACTTAGTCAGTGAAACCTTTTCCAATGTTCCAAATGAAAATTATGAGACAGGAAAAAACACAGGAACCAACTAGAAGAATCAGGAATACATTGGATTTGAAAGAGTCAAGTGATGGGAAACAGAAATAATCAGGAAGACGACCAGTAACTTTGAAGTTAGTGAATACATGTGAAATTATAAAACAATCACATTTTTGAAATCTGGCTTTGCAAATTAAAAGCAGACTGAGAAAAGACTGGATTTTTTTTTTACTTAAACTTGTGGGTAGACTGTAAAGCATATACCCACATTATGACATTAATGTTTAGAAGGTCACAAAGTAAAAAAGGAAGTAACTGCAAACAAAACAGTTTGTATTTGTTAGTATCAGTATAAAACATTTCATGATATACCCTACATGTTCTACTGCAAAGACGTTTTGTGTAATGTGCAGCCAAGGGTATTTTCAATATGAGGGATGGGATCTTTTCAGTGACTGCTGTAGGAATTGGACATGAAGTAAAAAAAAAAAAAAAGTTAACATCTTTAGTTGTCTTGGGTTGCTGGGGTGGAAAGGGGTTTATAACTATACTAATTATATTAAATGTAGAACTAAGATGTTAAAGAATCCTGTTTTTACAAAGTTGGATCTCTAGATTGATGGCCTTGGCCTGAGCTATAAACAAGCTGTTTTGGTAAGGAAATAAGCTTGCAAAATATGGCAAAATGATGAAAGCCATGAAAAATGTGAAGACATTAGCTTGTTTTTATTTGTTGACTGCAACTAGATATACAGAAAATAGGCAAGATGGGGCTGGAACCTGCTAGAGAAAATAACTAGACTAGAAAAGATAAGAGTGTAGATTACAGACTGCCTTCCCTATCAGGGATTGACAAAGTAAAGGCAAAGAGAATGGGACAGGGGAGTCTAAAGTGAAAGACCTGCCTAGGTAGAGTTTAGTTGAATCTAGAACAGAAGCTACTCTTAAAAAAAGGAATAATTAAGTAGGGCATATCCTCACAGCAAGAGGTTCTCCAGTTCGATTCTCGGCTGGAGTGCCTTCTGTGTGGAGTCTGTATGCCCTCCCCGCGGTCGAGTGGCGTTCGAAAGACATGCATGAATGGGCGTGCCTTCATTGAACGTTGGGCGGGCTGGCACCTTGGCACCGTAAAAATCGACGGTCAATCATTAGCAGACCGGAGTTCCTGTGGCGACCCCCTAACTGGGAAAAGCCTAAAGAAAAACAACATCATAAAATACTGCACAAAAGCTACAAGAATCAATCAGATGAAGTAAGAAAAGACTGGAAGAGAGATTAGATAAACAATATACAAGACAACAATGTGAGGATGTGTACGGCTCCACAGGCATGCAACAATGTCCAGAAGGTTTAGAAACTTTGCTTGGAAGTATTTACATTGGTATTTTTATACCCCAAGCAGACAAAATTTTCCCTCGGGTAAACAGCAAATGTTGGAGGTGTGAGAACATCCTTTTGGGTGTTTAATGAGGTGGCAGATTTAAAAACAATCCCCACAGAGTATTGTCAGAAATAATGGAGAAGTAAATGTCTGTAACTAAGAGACTGTTCTTTTGAGCTGGGATGCAGGATCTGAATTTTATAGGGATATTAAGGCTTTAGTGCATTTATTTATTTATTCCAGTTTGATTACCGGGGAAGTCCACTGGGTCAACATGGCCCATTTTCAGTGGAGGCACGGGGAGAAAAGCTCCGAAAATGCATAAAAAATATTACATACAGGATTTCAACACAATCAAGAATTTAAAAAGTATTAAACATTTTGCAGAATACGAATACAGGACAGTATGAGTACAATTCATACTTAAGTTATGGTTACTATTATTTGCATAGTATAGCAGTATTTCTTAGAGATTTTTAAAAGATAATTAAGGTTGAAAGGAAGGAGAAATAGTGGTAGAGTTTTGAGTGAAAGAATTAGATTCAGAAATTTGTGCTCAATATTTACAATATTTAAATGTTTTTTTGAGCAGGTATAGTTATGGGAGTAGAAGGATTGTGTAGTTATTTACAAGTTTTGTTGAGCAAGTACAGCTGTAGGAGTAGAAGGATGGGAGTAGAAGGATTAAGTAGTATTTACCAGTTTTGGTGAGCAAATCTAGCTCTAGGGGTAGAAGAAGCAGTAGTTAAGTAGAGGGATAAAGCTGCAAGAGAATTGCAGGGAGAGATGGATATAGTTGAATGAATAAGTCTAAAGGAGGAAGATAGAGGAAATATATCAGAAAGAGGAGACTCATACTACAAGTGGTCCCAGATTAAGTAGGAAGGAGGCAGGGGCATTTCCGTTTTGTAGACAGGTGTTTGAAAAGTAGGGCCTTGAAATTTTCAGTGTTTGGAGTGGTTCTTAGTGGGGGGGGGTGAGTTCCATTTGTTGCCAAGGGCATAGGAGGAGAGCATCTGGCCGGCAGGATGTTTAGGTTTGTGGATAGATATTAAGTTCTTATGTTCAGATCTAAAAGATCTGTTGGGAATATAAGGTGGAAGGATATTAGTTAGAGCAGGGCATTTAGCAGGATAAAATATGAGTGAGTGTGCTATGGAAAGTTGTACATAATTTAAGTGGTTTGGTAGTTCTAGCCAGTTCAGGGATTGTAGGGGGAGGCAGTGATGAGTAGAGTTTTTGGCTTTGGAAGCAAATTTAGCGATTTTATTGTAGCAGCTTTCTAGTTTAGAGGTGGTAGAGGAAGACACGTTGGTTAGGAGAGGTGCACCATATAGTAAGGAATGAAGGAGAAAAGTAGAGGCCAGAGTGTGCCTTGTTGTTTTAGACAGAAAGTGGTTGTTCCTATACAACGTACCTAGCTGTTGGTGTTTTTTTTTTTATGTTTTGTTGTATATGTATACTGAACTTTAGTTGTTAGTCAACAATTATGCAGAGAAGGTTTAGCGGAAATGACGACTTCTATAGGTGTGTTTGTTTGGCTGAGGATTTTGAAATCACTTTTATTGAATGAGTAGTTCTTAGAGGGTGGGAACAGAAGAATTATGGATTTGCTTAGATGTATGCAGAGAAGGATTGGGT